>NW_028125343.1:0-188186 GCF_965194825.1 Balaenoptera physalus | reverse complement strand
GCTCCATGTTCCCTTTCAACACAATGCTCCATGACCCCTGTCATCACACGTTCCATGAAAGGTTGTCGTCAAAATGCTCCATGACCCCGATTCACCACAAGATTCCCTGGCTTTGTCATCACAATGCTCCATGACCCTTGTAATCACAATGGTACATGGCCTTTGTCTCACAATGTTAAATGGCCTCTGATATCCACATGCTCCATGGTCTTTCTCATCACAATGCTCTATGACACCTGTCATCACAATGCTTGATGACCATTGTCATCACAATGCTCCAAGGCCCCTGTCATCACAATGCATCATGGTCTTTTTAATCACAGCGCTCAATGACCTCTCTCATCACAATGCTCCATGCTTTTGTCATCACAATGCTCCATGACCCCTGTAATCACAATGCTCCATGCCCTTGTCATCACAATGCTCCAGAACACATTGTCATCATAATACTCCATTCCCGTGTCATCCCATTGCTCAATGACACTTGTCATCAAAATATTCCTTGGCCTTTGTCATCACAGTGCTCCATGATACCTTTAATCAAAATTCTACATGACCACGTCATCACAATGCAAGATGACCAATGTCATCACAATGCCCCATGACACGTGTCATCACAATTCTCCTTGGCCCTTGTCATCTCAATGCTGTATGAACCGTGTCATCACTAGGTTCCAGGACACTTGTCATCACAGTGGTCCATGAACACTTTCATCACAATACTCCATGAACTCTGTTATCTCAATGCTGCATGGCCTTTGTATTCACAATGCTCCATTGCCTGATAATCACGTTGCTCCAGGAACAATTTCATCACAATGCTCCTTGATCACTGTCACCATAATGCCCCATGACGTCTCTCATCACGGTGCTCCAAGGCCAGCTCTCATCAAATGCTCCACGATCTGTGTCAGCACAATATTGCATGACACTTGTCATCACCAATGCTCCATGATCCCTGTAATCACAGTGCTCCAAGCTCTTGTCATCACAATGCTCGATGACCCCTGTCATCAAATGCTTTATTGCCTTTGTCATCACAATGCCCCGTGACCCCTGTCAACACAATTCTTGATGACACCTGTCATCAATTGCTAAATGGCACTTGCTCATCATAATGCTCTTTGACGCCTGTCATCACTATTCTCCATGTCACTTGTTATCACAATGCTCCATGGCCCCTGTAATCACAGTAATCCATTACCCCTTTCATCACAGTGCCCAATGCCACCTCTCATCACAATTCTCCATGGCATTTGTCATCACGATGCTCCATGACACCTGTCATCACAATGCTCCATGACACTTGTCATCAAATTGCTCGATGGCCCTTGTCATCACAGTGTTCCCTTGGTGCTTTTCATCGCAATGCTCCATGAAAACTTTCATCAAAATACACCAAGGTTTGTTTCATCACAATGCTCCATGGCCTTGTCATTACAAATCACATGATCCCTTTCATGACAATTTCTCCATGGCAACTTACATAAAAATGCTCCATGCCCCTGTCATCACAATGCCCAATGATACCAGTTTTTACAATGATCCATGACCCTTGTCATCACAAGGCTCCATTCCCCTTGTATTCACAATGCTCCATGGCCCTTTTCATCACAATGCTCCATAGCGCTTTTCATCGCATGCTCCATGACCGCTTTCAGCACAATGCCCCATGATCCCTGTCATCACAATGCTTCATGGCCCTTGTCATCACAATGCTCCATGAAACATTTCCTCACAATCCTCCAGTACAACTTTCCATCCAAATTCCCCATGGCCACTGTCATCACAATTCTCCATGACCTATTTCATCACAATGCTCCATGACCTCACTCATCACAATGCATCATGACCCCTGTAATCACAATGCTCCATGGCCCTTGTCATCACAGTGCTCCAAGCCTTTTTCATCACACTGCTCCATGGCCACTGTAATCACAGTGCTCCATGCCCAGGTCATCACAAGGCTCCAGACCTCTTGTCATTATAATGCTCCATGTCTGGTCATCCACCATCTCCATGACACTTGTCATCAAATGCTCCATCGACCCTCTCAGTACTGTGCTCCATAATAAATTTAATCACATTTCTAGATGACCACTGCCATAACAATGCCCCATGACATTGTAATCACAATTCGCCATGACCATTGTCATCACAATGCTCCATGAACCATGTCATCACAGGGTCCCAGGACACTTGTCATCACAGGATCCATTACCACCTTTGATCTCAATGCTCCATGACCACTGTCATCTAAATGCTCCTGGCCTTTGTATTCACAATGCTCCATGGCCCTGTAATCACAGTGCTCCATAACACCTTTCATCATAATGCTCCATGACCACTGCCATCTCAATGCCCCATGACGCCTGTCATCACAATTTCTCCAAGGCCCCTCTCATCACAATGCTCCATGACACTTGTCATCACATTGCTCCATAACCCCTCTCATCACAGTGTTCCCTACCCATGTCATCACAATCCTCCATTTTCCCCTGTAATCACAATGCTCCATGCCTTTTTCCTCACAATGATCCAGAATTCTTGGCATCACAATGTTCCATGACCGTGTCATCACAGTGCTACATGACCCTGGTCATCACAGTTCTCCATGACCTTTGTCATCACAATGCTCTATGTCGCTTTTCATCAAAATTCTCAATGACCACTTTAATCACTATGCTCGCTGACCATTTTCATCACATTTCTCTATTTTCATTACAATTCCCCGTGGCCCCTTTCTTCACAATGCTCCATGACGCCTGTAATCACAATGCTCCATGGCTTTTGTTATCACAATGCTCCAGGACCAGTTTCATCACAATACTCCATCCCCCTTGTCATCACGGTACTCAATGAAACCTTTCATGACAATGCTCCAAGACACTTGGCATCACAATGCTCCATGGCCTTTATCGTCACAATGCTCCCAGGCACTCTTCATCACGATGTTCCATGAAAACTTTCATCACATTGCTCCATGACCATTGTCATCACAATAGTCATACCCTTGTCAACACAATGCTGCATAATCACTGTCATCACAATTCTCCATGAGTGCTGTCATCACAATAATCCAGGACAATTTTCATAACAAGCTTCATGCCCCCAGTCATCACAGTGCTCCATGATACCTTTCCTCACAATTCCTAGATGATCAATGTCTCACATTGTCCCATGACACCTGTCATCACAATTCTTTATGACCCTTGTCATCACAATATTCGATGAACCATGTCATCACAGTGTTCCAGGGCACATGTCATCACAATGATCCATGACTACTTTCTCACAATGCTCCAATACACCTGTCATCACAATGATCCATGGCCTTGTATCATATTGCTCAATCGTCTCTTACATCACAATGCTCCATGACAACTGTCATCACCATGCCTCATGACGCCTGTCATCTCAATGCTCCATGGCCCCATTAATCACAATGCTCCAAGAACCCAGTCATCACAATGTTCCCTGCCCTTTTTATCACAATGCTCCATGGGCACAATCATCACAATGCTCCATTCCCTTCTCATCAAAATGCTCCAGAACTCTTGTCATCATAATGCTCCATGGCCTTTGTCATCAAAATGACCCATGACACTTGTCATCACAATGCTCCATGGCCTTTGTCATCACAATGTTCCATGGCCCCTGTCATCACAGTGCTCCATGATACCTTTCATTACAATTCTAGATGACCACTGTCATCACAATGCCCCATGACAGTTGTCATCACAATTCGCCATGGTCCTTGTCATCACAATGCTCCAAGACCGCTCTCATCACAATGCCCCATGACGCCTGCCATCACAAATCTCCAAGGCCTCTCTTACCAAAAAGCTTCATGATCCCTGTCAGCACAATGTTCCATGACACTTTTCATCACAATGCTCCATGACCCCTGTCATCACAAAGTTCTCTACCCGTATCATCACAATGTTCCTTGGCCCCTTTTCATCACAATGCTCCATGGCCCCAAAATGCTCCATGCCCTTTCATCACAATGCTCCAGAATTCTTGTCATCGCAATGTTCCTTGACCGTGTCATAACCATGCTCCATGACACTTGTCATCACAAAGCTCCATGAACCCTCTCATCACAATGATCCATGTCTCCTTTCCTCACAGTGCTCCAGTACCCTTTTCATCACAATGCTCCCTGGCATTGTCAGCACAATGCTCCTTGGACCCTGTCATCAAAATGCTCCATCCCCTTTTCATCACAATGCTCCAGATATCCTATCACTACAATGCTCCATGCCCGTGTCAACACAATGCTCCATGACCCCTGTCATCAAAGTGCTTTATGAACCTTGTTTTCAGAATGTTCCATGACCCCTGTCATCAAAATGCTTTATGAACCTTGTTATCAGAATGTTCCTTGACCCCTGTCATCAAAATGGTCCATGACCATTGTCATCACAATGCTGCATGATACCTTTCATCCCAATTCTCTGTGACCGCTGTCATCACAATGCTCCATGACAATTTTCATCACAATGCTCCATGCCCCCTGTTATCACAGTGCCCCATAACACCTGTAATCACAATGCTCCATGACCCTGTCATCACAAAGCTACATGACTCCTGTCATCACATTGTTCCATGGCCTATGTATTCACAATGCTCCTTGGACCCTGTATTCACACTGCTCCATGTTCCCTTTCAACACAATGCTCCATGACCCCTGTCATCACAACGTTCCATGAAAGTTGTCGTCAAAATGCTCCATGACCCCGATCACCACAAGATTCCCTGGCTTTGTCATCACAATGCTCCATGACCCTTGTAATCACAATGGTACATGGCCTTGTCATCACAATGTTAAATGGCCTCTGATATCACCATGCTCCATGGTCTTTCTCATCACAATGCTCTATGACACCTGTCATCACAATGCTTGATGACCATTGTCATCACAATGCTCCAAGGCCCCTGTCATCACAATGCATCATGGTCTTTTTAATCACAGCGCTCAATGACCTCTCTCATCACAATGCTCCATGCTTTTGTCATCACAATGCTCCATGACCCCTGTAATCACAATGCTCCATGCCCTTGTCATCACAATGCTCCAGAACACTTGTCATCATAATACTCCATTCCCGTGTCATCCCATTGCTCAATGACACTTGTCATCAAAATATTCCTTGGCCTTTGTCATCACAGTGCTCCATGATACCTTTAATCAAAATTCTACATGACCACTGTCATCACAATGCAAGATGACCAATGTCATCACAATGCCCCATGACACGTGTCATCACAATTCTCCTTGGCCCTTGTCATCTCAATGCTGTATGAACCGTGTCATCACTAGGTTCCAGGACACTTGTCATCACAGTGGTCCATGAACACTTTCATCACAATACTCCATGAACTCTGTTATCTCAATGCTGCATGGCCTTTGTATTCACAATGCTCCATTGTCCTGATAATCACGTTGCTCCAGGAACAATTTCATCACAATGCTCCTTGATCACTGTCACCATAATGCCCCATGACGTCTCTCATCACGGTGCTCCAAGGCCACTCTCATCAAAATGCTCCACGATCTGTGTCAGCACAATATTGCATGACACTTGTCATCACAATGCTCCATGATCCCTGTAATCACAGTGCTCCAAGCTCTTGTCATCACAATGCTCGATGACCCCTGTCATCAAAATGCTTTATTGCCTTTGTCATCACAATGCCCCGTGACCCCTGTCAACACAATTCTTGATGACACCTGTCATCAAATTGCTAAATGGCACTTGTCATCATAATGCTCTATGACGCCTGTCATCACTATTCTCCATGTCACTTGTTATCACAATGCTCCATGGCCCCTGTAATCACAGTAATCCATTACCCCTTTCATCACAGTGCCCAATGCCACCTCTCATCACAATTCTCCATGGCATTTGTCATCACGATGCTCCATGACACCTGTCATCACAATGCTCCATGACACTTGTCATCAAATTGCTCGATGGCCCTTGTCATCACAGTGTTCCTTGGTGCTTTTCATCGCAATGCTCCATGAAAACTTTCATCAAAATACACCAAGGTTTGTTTCATCACAATGCTCCATGGCCCTTGTCATTACAAATCCACATGATCCCTTTCATGACAATTCTCCATGGCAACTTACATAAAAATGCTCCATGCCCCTGTCATCACAATGCCCAATGATACCAGTTTTTACAATGATCCATGACCCTTGTCATCACAAGGCTCCATGTCCCTTGTATTCACAATGCTCCATGGCCCTTTTCATCACAATGCTCCATAGCGCTTTTCATCGCAATGCTCCATGACCGCTTTCAGCACAATGCCCCATGATCCCTGTCATCACAATGCTTCATGGCCCTTGTCATCACAATGCTCCATGAAACATTTCCTCACAATCCTCCAGTACAACTTTCATCCAAATTCCCCATGGCCACTGTCATCACAATTCTCCATGACCTATTTCATCACAATGCTCCATGACCTCACTCATCACAATGCATCATGACCCCTGTAATCACAATGCTCCATGGCCCTTGTCATCACAGTGCTCCAAGCCTTTTTCATCACACTGCTCCATGGCCACTGTAATCACAGTGCTCCATGCCCAGGTCATCACAAGGCTCCAGACCTCTTGTCATTATAATGCTCCATGTCTGGTTCATCACCATGCTCCATGACACTTGTCATCAAAATGCTCCATCGACCCTCTCAGTACTGTGCTCCATAATAAATTTAATCACATTTCTAGATGACCACTGCCATAACAATGCCCCATGACATTGTAATCACAATTCGCCATGACCATTGTCATCACAATGCTCCATGAACCATGTCATCACAGGGTCCCAGGACACTTGTCATCACAAGGATCCATTACCACTTTGATCTCAATGCTCCATGACCACTGTCATCTAAATGCTCCATGGCCTTTGTATTCACAATGCTCCATGGCCCCTGTAATCACAGTGCTCCATAACACCTTTCATCATAATGCTCCATGACCACTGCCATCTCAATGCCCCATGACGCCTGTCATCACAATTCTCCAAGGCCCCTCTCATCACAATGCTCCATGACACTTGTCATCACATTGCTCCATAACCCCTCTCATCACAGTGTTCCCTACCCATGTCATCACAATCCTCCATTTCCCCTGTAATCACAATGCTCCATGCCTTTTTCCTCACAATGATCCAGAATTCTTGGCATCACAATGTTCCATGACCGTGTCATCACAGTGCTACATGACCCTGGTCATCACAGTTCTCCATGACCTTTGTCATCACAATGCTCTATGTCGCTTTTCATCAAAATTCTCAATGACCACTTTAATCACTATGCTCGCTGACCATTTTCATCACATTTCTCTATTTTCATTACAATTCCCCGTGGCCCCTTTCTTCACAATGCTCCATGACGCCTGTAATCACAATGCTCCATGGCTTTTGTTATCACAATGCTCCAGGACCAGTTTCATCACAATACTCCATCCCCCTTGTCATCACGGTACTCAATGAAACCTTTCATGACAATGCTCCAAGACACTTGGCATCACAATGCTCCATGGCCTTTATCGTCACAATGCTCCCAGGCACTCTTCATCACGATGTTCCATGAAAACTTTCATCACATTGCTCCATGACCATTGTCATCACAATAGTCCATACCCTTGTCAACACAATGCTGCATAATCACTGTCATCACAATTCTCCATGAGTGCTGTCATCACAATAATCCAGGACAATTTTCATAACAATGCTTCATGCCCCCAGTCATCACAGTGCTCCATGATACCTTTCCTCACAATTCCTAGATGATCAATGTCATCACATTGCCCCATGACACCTGTCATCACAATTCTTTATGACCCTTGTCATCACAATATTCGATGAACCATGTCATCACAGTGTTCCAGGGCACATGTCATCACAATGATCCATGACTACTTTCATCACAATGCTCCAATACACCTGTCATCACAATGATCCATGGGCCTTGTTATCATATTGCTCAATCGTCTCTTACATCACAATGCTCCATGACAACTGTCATCACCATGCCTCATGACGCCTGTCATCTCAATGCTCCATGGCCCCATTAATCACAATGCTCCAAGAACCCAGTCATCACAATGTTCCCTGCCCTTTTTATCACAATGCTCCATGGGCACAATCATCACAATGCTCCATTCCCTTCTCATCAAAATGCTCCAGAACTCTTGTCATCATAATGCTCCATGGCCTTTGTCATCAAAATGACCCATGACACTTGTCATCACAATGCTCCATGGCCTTTGTCATCACAATGTTCCATGGCCCCTGTCATCACAGTGCTCCATGATACCTTTCATTACAATTCTAGATGACCACTGTCATCACAATGCCCCATGACAGTTGTCATCACAATTCGCCATGGTCCTTGTCATCACAATGCTCCAAGACCGCTCTCATCACAATGCCCCATGACGCCTGCCATCACAAATCTCCAAGGCCTCTCTTACCAAAAAGCTTCATGATCCCTGTCAGCACAATGTTCCATGACACTTTTCATCACAATGCTCCATGACCCCTGTCATCACAAAGTTCTCTACCCGTATCATCACAATGTTCCTTGGCCCCTTTTCATCACAATGCTCCATGGCCCCAAAATGCTCCATGCCCTTTCATCACAATGCTCCAGAATTCTTGTCATCGCAATGTTCCTTGACCGTGTCATAACCATGCTCCATGACACTTGTCATCACAAAGCTCCATGAACCCTCTCATCACAATGATCCATGTCTCCTTTCCTCACAGTGCTCCAGTACCCTTTTCATCACAATGCTCCCTGGCATTGTCAGCACAATGCTCCTTGGACCCTGTCATCAAAATGCTCCATCCCCTTTTCATCACAATGCTCCAGATATCCTATCACTACAATGCTCCATGCCCGTGTCAACACAATGCTCCATGACCCCTGTCATCAAAGTGCTTTATGAACCTTGTTTTCAGAATGTTCCATGACCCCTGTCATCAAAATGCTTTATGAACCTTGTTATCAGAATGTTCCTTGACCCCTGTCATCAAAATGGTCCATGACCATTGTCATCACAATGCTGCATGATACCTTTCATCCCAATTCTCTGTGACCGCTGTCATCACAATGCTCCATGACAATTTTCATCACAATGCTCCATGCCCCCTGTTATCACAGTGCCCCATAACACCTGTAATCACAATGCTCCATGACCCTGTCATCACAAAGCTACATGACTCCTGTCATCACATTGTTCCATGGCCTATGTATTCACAATGCTCCTTGGACCCTGTATTCACACTGCTCCATGTTCCCTTTCAACACAATGCTCCATGACCCCTGTCATCACAACGTTCCATGAAAGTTGTCGTCAAAATGCTCCATGACCCCGATCACCACAAGATTCCCTGGCTTTGTCATCACAATGCTCCATGACCCTTGTAATCACAATGGTACATGGCCTTGTCATCACAATGTTAAATGGCCTCTGATATCACCATGCTCCATGGTCTTTCTCATCACAATGCTCTATGACACCTGTCATCACAATGCTTGATGACCATTGTCATCACAATGCTCCAAGGCCCCTGTCATCACAATGCATCATGGTCTTTTTAATCACAGCGCTCAATGACCTCTCTCATCACAATGCTCCATGCTTTTGTCATCACAATGCTCCATGACCCCTGTAATCACAATGCTCCATGCCCTTGTCATCACAATGCTCCAGAACACTTGTCATCATAATACTCCATTCCCGTGTCATCCCATTGCTCAATGACACTTGTCATCAAAATATTCCTTGGCCTTTGTCATCACAGTGCTCCATGATACCTTTAATCAAAATTCTACATGACCACTGTCATCACAATGCAAGATGACCAATGTCATCACAATGCCCCATGACACGTGTCATCACAATTCTCCTTGGCCCTTGTCATCTCAATGCTGTATGAACCGTGTCATCACTAGGTTCCAGGACACTTGTCATCACAGTGGTCCATGAACACTTTCATCACAATACTCCATGAACTCTGTTATCTCAATGCTGCATGGCCTTTGTATTCACAATGCTCCATTGTCCTGATAATCACGTTGCTCCAGGAACAATTTCATCACAATGCTCCTTGATCACTGTCACCATAATGCCCCATGACGTCTCTCATCACGGTGCTCCAAGGCCACTCTCATCAAAATGCTCCACGATCTGTGTCAGCACAATATTGCATGACACTTGTCATCACAATGCTCCATGATCCCTGTAATCACAGTGCTCCAAGCTCTTGTCATCACAATGCTCGATGACCCCTGTCATCAAAATGCTTTATTGCCTTTGTCATCACAATGCCCCGTGACCCCTGTCAACACAATTCTTGATGACACCTGTCATCAAATTGCTAAATGGCACTTGTCATCATAATGCTCTATGACGCCTGTCATCACTATTCTCCATGTCACTTGTTATCACAATGCTCCATGGCCCCTGTAATCACAGTAATCCATTACCCCTTTCATCACAGTGCCCAATGCCACCTCTCATCACAATTCTCCATGGCATTTGTCATCACGATGCTCCATGACACCTGTCATCACAATGCTCCATGACACTTGTCATCAAATTGCTCGATGGCCCTTGTCATCACAGTGTTCCTTGGTGCTTTTCATCGCAATGCTCCATGAAAACTTTCATCAAAATACACCAAGGTTTGTTTCATCACAATGCTCCATGGCCCTTGTCATTACAAATCCACATGATCCCTTTCATGACAATTCTCCATGGCAACTTACATAAAAATGCTCCATGCCCCTGTCATCACAATGCCCAATGATACCAGTTTTTACAATGATCCATGACCCTTGTCATCACAAGGCTCCATGTCCCTTGTATTCACAATGCTCCATGGCCCTTTTCATCACAATGCTCCATAGCGCTTTTCATCGCAATGCTCCATGACCGCTTTCAGCACAATGCCCCATGATCCCTGTCATCACAATGCTTCATGGCCCTTGTCATCACAATGCTCCATGAAACATTTCCTCACAATCCTCCAGTACAACTTTCATCCAAATTCCCCATGGCCACTGTCATCACAATTCTCCATGACCTATTTCATCACAATGCTCCATGACCTCACTCATCACAATGCATCATGACCCCTGTAATCACAATGCTCCATGGCCCTTGTCATCACAGTGCTCCAAGCCTTTTTCATCACACTGCTCCATGGCCACTGTAATCACAGTGCTCCATGCCCAGGTCATCACAAGGCTCCAGACCTCTTGTCATTATAATGCTCCATGTCTGGTTCATCACCATGCTCCATGACACTTGTCATCAAAATGCTCCATCGACCCTCTCAGTACTGTGCTCCATAATAAATTTAATCACATTTCTAGATGACCACTGCCATAACAATGCCCCATGACATTGTAATCACAATTCGCCATGACCATTGTCATCACAATGCTCCATGAACCATGTCATCACAGGGTCCCAGGACACTTGTCATCACAAGGATCCATTACCACTTTGATCTCAATGCTCCATGACCACTGTCATCTAAATGCTCCATGGCCTTTGTATTCACAATGCTCCATGGCCCCTGTAATCACAGTGCTCCATAACACCTTTCATCATAATGCTCCATGACCACTGCCATCTCAATGCCCCATGACGCCTGTCATCACAATTCTCCAAGGCCCCTCTCATCACAATGCTCCATGACACTTGTCATCACATTGCTCCATAACCCCTCTCATCACAGTGTTCCCTACCCATGTCATCACAATCCTCCATTTCCCCTGTAATCACAATGCTCCATGCCTTTTTCCTCACAATGATCCAGAATTCTTGGCATCACAATGTTCCATGACCGTGTCATCACAGTGCTACATGACCCTGGTCATCACAGTTCTCCATGACCTTTGTCATCACAATGCTCTATGTCGCTTTTCATCAAAATTCTCAATGACCACTTTAATCACTATGCTCGCTGACCATTTTCATCACATTTCTCTATTTTCATTACAATTCCCCGTGGCCCCTTTCTTCACAATGCTCCATGACGCCTGTAATCACAATGCTCCATGGCTTTTGTTATCACAATGCTCCAGGACCAGTTTCATCACAATACTCCATCCCCCTTGTCATCACGGTACTCAATGAAACCTTTCATGACAATGCTCCAAGACACTTGGCATCACAATGCTCCATGGCCTTTATCGTCACAATGCTCCCAGGCACTCTTCATCACGATGTTCCATGAAAACTTTCATCACATTGCTCCATGACCATTGTCATCACAATAGTCCATACCCTTGTCAACACAATGCTGCATAATCACTGTCATCACAATTCTCCATGAGTGCTGTCATCACAATAATCCAGGACAATTTTCATAACAATGCTTCATGCCCCCAGTCATCACAGTGCTCCATGATACCTTTCCTCACAATTCCTAGATGATCAATGTCATCACATTGCCCCATGACACCTGTCATCACAATTCTTTATGACCCTTGTCATCACAATATTCGATGAACCATGTCATCACAGTGTTCCAGGGCACATGTCATCACAATGATCCATGACTACTTTCATCACAATGCTCCAATACACCTGTCATCACAATGATCCATGGGCCTTGTTATCATATTGCTCAATCGTCTCTTACATCACAATGCTCCATGACAACTGTCATCACCATGCCTCATGACGCCTGTCATCTCAATGCTCCATGGCCCCATTAATCACAATGCTCCAAGAACCCAGTCATCACAATGTTCCCTGCCCTTTTTATCACAATGCTCCATGGGCACAATCATCACAATGCTCCATTCCCTTCTCATCAAAATGCTCCAGAACTCTTGTCATCATAATGCTCCATGGCCTTTGTCATCAAAATGACCCATGACACTTGTCATCACAATGCTCCATGGCCTTTGTCATCACAATGTTCCATGGCCCCTGTCATCACAGTGCTCCATGATACCTTTCATTACAATTCTAGATGACCACTGTCATCACAATGCCCCATGACAGTTGTCATCACAATTCGCCATGGTCCTTGTCATCACAATGCTCCAAGACCGCTCTCATCACAATGCCCCATGACGCCTGCCATCACAAATCTCCAAGGCCTCTCTTACCAAAAAGCTTCATGATCCCTGTCAGCACAATGTTCCATGACACTTTTCATCACAATGCTCCATGACCCCTGTCATCACAAAGTTCTCTACCCGTATCATCACAATGTTCCTTGGCCCCTTTTCATCACAATGCTCCATGGCCCCAAAATGCTCCATGCCCTTTCATCACAATGCTCCAGAATTCTTGTCATCGCAATGTTCCTTGACCGTGTCATAACCATGCTCCATGACACTTGTCATCACAAAGCTCCATGAACCCTCTCATCACAATGATCCATGTCTCCTTTCCTCACAGTGCTCCAGTACCCTTTTCATCACAATGCTCCCTGGCATTGTCAGCACAATGCTCCTTGGACCCTGTCATCAAAATGCTCCATCCCCTTTTCATCACAATGCTCCAGATATCCTATCACTACAATGCTCCATGCCCGTGTCAACACAATGCTCCATGACCCCTGTCATCAAAGTGCTTTATGAACCTTGTTTTCAGAATGTTCCATGACCCCTGTCATCAAAATGCTTTATGAACCTTGTTATCAGAATGTTCCTTGACCCCTGTCATCAAAATGGTCCATGACCATTGTCATCACAATGCTGCATGATACCTTTCATCCCAATTCTCTGTGACCGCTGTCATCACAATGCTCCATGACAATTTTCATCACAATGCTCCATGCCCCCTGTTATCACAGTGCCCCATAACACCTGTAATCACAATGCTCCATGACCCTGTCATCACAAAGCTACATGACTCCTGTCATCACATTGTTCCATGGCCTATGTATTCACAATGCTCCTTGGACCCTGTATTCACACTGCTCCATGTTCCCTTTCAACACAATGCTCCATGACCCCTGTCATCACAACGTTCCATGAAAGTTGTCGTCAAAATGCTCCATGACCCCGATCACCACAAGATTCCCTGGCTTTGTCATCACAATGCTCCATGACCCTTGTAATCACAATGGTACATGGCCTTGTCATCACAATGTTAAATGGCCTCTGATATCACCATGCTCCATGGTCTTTCTCATCACAATGCTCTATGACACCTGTCATCACAATGCTTGATGACCATTGTCATCACAATGCTCCAAGGCCCCTGTCATCACAATGCATCATGGTCTTTTTAATCACAGCGCTCAATGACCTCTCTCATCACAATGCTCCATGCTTTTGTCATCACAATGCTCCATGACCCCTGTAATCACAATGCTCCATGCCCTTGTCATCACAATGCTCCAGAACACTTGTCATCATAATACTCCATTCCCGTGTCATCCCATTGCTCAATGACACTTGTCATCAAAATATTCCTTGGCCTTTGTCATCACAGTGCTCCATGATACCTTTAATCAAAATTCTACATGACCACTGTCATCACAATGCAAGATGACCAATGTCATCACAATGCCCCATGACACGTGTCATCACAATTCTCCTTGGCCCTTGTCATCTCAATGCTGTATGAACCGTGTCATCACTAGGTTCCAGGACACTTGTCATCACAGTGGTCCATGAACACTTTCATCACAATACTCCATGAACTCTGTTATCTCAATGCTGCATGGCCTTTGTATTCACAATGCTCCATTGTCCTGATAATCACGTTGCTCCAGGAACAATTTCATCACAATGCTCCTTGATCACTGTCACCATAATGCCCCATGACGTCTCTCATCACGGTGCTCCAAGGCCACTCTCATCAAAATGCTCCACGATCTGTGTCAGCACAATATTGCATGACACTTGTCATCACAATGCTCCATGATCCCTGTAATCACAGTGCTCCAAGCTCTTGTCATCACAATGCTCGATGACCCCTGTCATCAAAATGCTTTATTGCCTTTGTCATCACAATGCCCCGTGACCCCTGTCAACACAATTCTTGATGACACCTGTCATCAAATTGCTAAATGGCACTTGTCATCATAATGCTCTATGACGCCTGTCATCACTATTCTCCATGTCACTTGTTATCACAATGCTCCATGACCCCTGTAATCACATTACTCCATGACCCCTTTCATCACAATGCCCAATGCCACCTCCCATCACAATTCTCCATGGCATTTGTCACCATGATGCTCCATGACACCTGTCATCACAATGCTCCAAGACACTTTTCATCAGAATGCTCGATGGCCCTTGTCATCACAATGTTCCTTGGTGCTTTTCATCGCAATGCTCCATGACAACTTTCATCAAAATACCCCACGATTTGTTTCATCACAATGCTCCATGGCCCTTGTCATTACAAATCCACATGATCCCTTTCATGACAATTCTCCATGGCAACTTACATAAAAATGGGCCATGCCCCTGTCATCACAATGCCCAATGATACCTGTTTTTACAATGATCCATGACCCATGTCATCACAAGGCTCCATGTCCCTTGTATTCACATTGCTCCATGGCCCTTGTCATCACAGTGCTCCAAGCCTTTGTCATCACACTGCTCCATGGCCCTTGTAATCACAATGCTCCATGCCCTTGTCATCACAAGGCTCCAGAACACTTGTCATTATAAGGCTCCATGTCCGTTTTATCACCATGCTCCATGACACTTGTCTTCACAATGCTCCATGGCCCCTCTCATTACTGTGCTCCATAATAACTTTAATCACATTTCTAGATGACCACTGCCATCACAATGCCCCATGACATTGTCATCACAATTCGCTATGACCATTGTCATCACAATGCTCCATGAACCATGTCATCACAGGGTCCCAGGACACTTGTCATCACAAGGATCCATTACCATTTCATCTCAATGCTCCATGACAACTGTCATCTAAATGTTCCATGGACTTTGTATTCACAATGCTCCATGGCCCCTGTAATCACAGTGCTCCATAACACCTTTCATCACAATGCTCCATGACCACTGTCATCTCAATGCTCCATGACCTTTGTATTCACAATGCTCCATGGCCCCTGTAATCACAGTGCTCCATAACACCTTTCATCATAATGCTCCATGACCACTGCCATCTCAATGCCCCAAGACACCTCTCATCAGAATTCTCCAAGGCCCCTCTCATCACAATGCTCCATGACACTTGTCATCACATTGCTCCATAAAACCTGTCATCACAGTGTATCCTGCCCATGTCATCACAATGCTCCATGTCCCCTATAATCACAATGCTCCATGCCTTTTTCCTCACAATGCTCCAGAATTCATGTCATCACAATGTTCCATGACAGTGTCATCACAATGCTACATGACCCTGGTCATCACAGTTCTCCATGACCTTTTTCATCACAATTCTCTATGTCGCTTTTCATCACAATTCTCAATGACCACTTTAATCCCTATGCTCGCTGACCATTTTCATCACATTTTTCTATTGTCATTACAATTCCCCATGGCCCCTTTCTTCATAATGCTCCATGATGCCTGTCATCAAAACGCTCCATGGCTTTTGTTATCACAATGCTCCATGACCAGTTTCATCACAATACTCCATCCCCCTTGTCATCACGGTACTCAATGAAACCTTTCATGACAATGCCCCATGACACTTGTCATCAAAATGCTCCATGGCCTTTATCCTCACAATGCTCCCAGGCACTTTTCATCACGATGTTCCATGAAAACTTTCATCACATTGCTCCATGACCATTGTCATCACAATAGTCCATACCCCTGTCAACACAATGCTGCATAATCCCTGTCATCACAATTCTCCATGACTGCTGTCATCACAATAATCGAGGACAATTTTCATAACAATGCTTCATGCCCCCAGTCATCACAGTGCTCCATGATACCTTTCCTCACAATTCCTAGATGATCAATGTCATCACAATGCAAGATGACCAATGTCATCACAATGCCCCATGACACGTGTCATCACAATTCGCCTTGGCCCTTGTCTTCTCAATGCTGTATGAACCGTGTCATCACAGGGTTCCAGGACACTTGTCATCACAGTGATCCATGACCACTTTCATCACAATGTTCCATGAACTCTGTTATCTCAATGCACCATGGTCTGTGTATTCACAATGCTCCATTGTCCCGATAATCGCGTTGCTCCATGAACACTTTTATCACAATGCTCCTTGACCACTGCCACCATAATGCCCCATGACGTCTCTCATCACTGTGCTCCAAGGCCACTCTCATCAAAATGCTCCATGATCCGTGTCAGCACAATATTGCATGACACTTGTCATCACAATGCTCCATGATCCCTGTAATCACAATGCTCCAAGCCTTTGTCATCACAATGCTCCAGGTCTGTTATCATCACCATGCTTCATGCCCGTGTCATCACAATGCTCCATGAATCTTGTCTTCACAATGCTCCATGGCCCAAGTCATCACAATTCTCCATGACCCCTGTCATCACAATGCTCTATGGCCTTTGTCATCACAATGCTCCGTGACTCCTCTCAACTCAATGCCTGATGAACCCTGTCATCAAAATGCTAAATGGCACTTGTCATCACAATGCTCTATGAAGCCTGTCATCACTATTCTCCATGTCACTTGTTATCACAATGCTCCATGGCCCCTGTAATCACAGTACTCCATGACCCCTTTCATCACAATGCCCAATGCCACCTCTCATCACAATTCTCCATGGCATTTGTCATCATGATGCTCCATGACACCTGTCATCACAATGCTCCATGACACTTGTCATCACAATGCTCGATGGCCCTTGTCATCACAATGTTCTTTGGTGCTTTTCATCGCAATGCTCCATGACAACTTTCATCAAAATACTCCAAGATTTGTTTCATCAGAATGCTCCATGGCCCTTGTCATTACAAATCCACATGATCCCTTTCATCACAATTCTCCATGGCAACTTACATAAAAATGCTCCATGCCCCTGTCATCACAAGGCCCAATTATACCTGTTTTTACAATGATCCATGACCCTTGTCATCACAAGGCTCCATGTCCCTTGTATTCACTATGCTCCATGGCCCTTGTCATCACAATGCTCCATAGCGCTTTTCATCGCAATGCTCCATGACCGCTTTCAGCAAAATGCCCCATGAACCCTGTCATCACGAAGCTCCATGGCCCTTGTCATCACAATGCTCCATGAAACATTTCCTCACAATGCTCCAGTACGGCTTTCATCCAAATTCCCCATGGCCACTGTCATCACAATTCTCCATGACCCCTGTCATCATAATGGTCCATGACCCATTTCATCTCAATGCTCCATGGCCTTTGTCATCACAATGCTCCATGGCCCCTGTATTCACAGTGCTCCATGACCCGTTTCATCTCAATGTTCCATGACCTCACTCATCACAATTCCCCATGACCCCTGTAATCACACTGCTCCATGGCCACTGTAATCACAATGCTCCATGCCCTTGTCATCACAAGGCTCCAGAACTCTTGTCATTATAATGCTCCATGTCCGTTTCATCACCGTTTTCCATGACACTTGTCATCACAATGCTCCATGGCCCCTCTCATTACTGTGCTCCATAATAACTTTAATCACATTTCCAGATGACCATTGTCATCACAATTCGCCAGGACCATTGTCATCACAATGCTCCATGAACCATGTCATCACAGGGTCCCAGGACACTTGTCATCACAAGGATACATTACCACTTTCATCACAATGCTCCATGACCACTGTCATCTCAATGCTCCAAGGCCTTTGTATTCACAATGCTCCATGGCCCCTGTAATCACAGTGCTGCATAACACCTTTCATCATAATGCTCCATGACCACTGCCATCTCAATGCCCCATGACGCCTGTCATCACAATTCTCCAAGGCCCCTCTCATCACAATGCTCCACGACACTTGTCATCACATTGCTCCATAACACCTGTCATCACAGTGTTCCCTGCCCATGTCATCACAATGCCCCATGTCCCCTATAATCACAATGCTCCATGCCTTTTTCCTCACAATGCTCCAGAATTCTTGTCATCACAATGTTCCATGACCGTGTCATCACAAGGCTACATGACCCTGGTCATCACAGTTCTCCATGACCTTTGTCATCACAATACTCTATGTCGCTTTTCATCACAATTCTCAATGACCACTTTAATCACTAGGCTCGCTGACCATTTTCATCACATTTCTCTATTGTCATTACAATTCCCCATGGCCCCTTTCTTCACAATGCTCCATGATGCTTGAAATCACAATGCTCCATGTCTTTTGTTATCACAATGCTCCAGGACTAGTTTCATCACAATACTCCATCCCCCTTGTCATCACAGTGCACAATGAAACCTTTCATTACAATGCTTCATGACACTTGTCATCACAATGCTCAATGGCCTTTATCGTCACAATGTTCCCAGGCACTTTTCATCACGATGTTCCATGAAAACTTTCATCACATTGCTCCATGACCATTGTCATCACAATAGTCCATACCCTTGTCAATACAATGCTGCACAATCCCTGTCATCAAATTCTCCATGACTGTTGTCATCACAATAATCCAGGACAATTTTCATAACATTGCTTCATGCCCCCAGTCATCACAGTGCTCCATGATACCTTTCCTCACAATTCCTAGATGATCAATGTCATCACAATGCCCCATGACACCTGTCATCACAATTCGCTATGACCCTTGTCATCACAATACTCGAAGAACTGTGTCATCACAGTGTTCCAGGACACATGTCATCACAATGATCCATGACTACTTTCATCACAATGCTCCAATACACCTGTCATCACAATGCTCCATGGCCCCTGTTATCATATTGCTAAATGATCTCTTTCATCACAATGCTCCATGACCACTGTCATCACCATGCCTCATGACGCCTGTCATCTCAATGCTCCATGGCCCCTTTCATCACAATGCTCCATGAACCCAGTCCTCACAATGTTCCCTGCCCTTTTCATCACAATGGTCTATGGGCCTTGTCATCACAATGCTCCATGCCCTTGTCATCAAAATGCTCCAGAACTCTTGTCATCATAATGCTCCATGCCAATATCATCAAAATGCCCCATGACACTTGTCTTCACAGTGATCCATGGCCTTTGTCATCACAGTGTTCCATCGCCCCTGTCATCACAGTGCTCCATGATACCTTTCATCACAATTCTACATGACCAGTGTCATCAAAATGCCCCATGACAGATGTCATCACAATTCGCCATGGTCCTTGTCATCATAATACTCGATGAACCGTGTCATCACAGTGTTCCAGGACACTTGTCATCACAATGATCCATGATCACTTTCATCACAATGCTCCATGAACCCTGTCATCTCAATGCTCCATTGCCTTTGTATGCACAATGCTCCATGGCCCTTGTAATCACAGTGCTCCATGACCCCTTTCATCACAATGCTCCAAGACCGCTGTCATCACAATGCCCCATGCCGCCTGCCATCACAAATCTCCAAGGCCTCTCTTACCAAAAAGCTCCATGATCCCTGTCAACACAATGTTCCGTGACACTTTTCATCACAATACTCCAGGACCCCTGTCATCACAAAATTCTCTGCCCGTATCATCACAATGTTCCATGGCCCCTTTTCATCACAATGCTCCATGGCCCCAAAATGCTCCATGCCCTTTCATCACAATGCTCCAGAAT
This sequence comes from Balaenoptera physalus, assembly GCF_965194825.1. NCBI lineage: Eukaryota > Metazoa > Chordata > Mammalia > Artiodactyla > Balaenopteridae > Balaenoptera > Balaenoptera physalus. The sequence goes on along the minus strand of NW_028125343.1, from coordinate 167,440 downwards.
TCTTGTCATCGTCATGTTCCTTGACCGTGTCATCACAATGCTCCATGACCCTTGTCATCACAAAGCTCCATGACCCCTTTCATCACAATGATCCATGACTCCTTTCCTCACAGTGCTCCAGTACCCTTTTCATCACAATGCTTCCTGGCATTGTCAGCACAATGCTCCTTGGACCCTGTCATCAAAATGCTCCATCCCCTTTTCATCACAATGCTCCAGATATCCTATCACTACAATGCTCCATGCCCGTGTCAACACAATGCTCCATGACCCCTGTTATCAAAATGCTTTATGAACCTTGTTATCAGAAGGTTCCATGACCCCTGTCATCACAATGCTTTATGAACCTTGTTATCAGAATGTTCCATGACCCCTGTCATCAAAATGATCCATGACCGTTGTCATCACAATGCTGCATGATACCTTTCATCCCAATTCTCTGTGACCGCTGTCATCACAATGCTCCAGAATAATTTTCATCACAATGCTCCATGCCCCCTGTCATCACAGTGCCCCATAACCCCTGTAATCACAATGCTCCATGACCCTGTCATCACAAGGCTACATGACCCCTGTCATCACATTTTTCCATGGCCTATGTATTCACAATGCTCCATGGACCCTGTAATCACACTGCTCCATGTTCCCTTTCAACACAATGCTCCATGACCTCTGTCATCACAACGTTCCATGAAAGTTGTCGTCAAAATGCTCCATGACCCCGGTCACCACAAGGTTACCTGCCCTTGTCATCACAATGCTCCATGACCCTTGTCATCACAATGGTACATGGCCTTGTCATCACAATGTTCCATGGCCTCTGTCATCACCATGTTCCATTGTGTTTCTCCTCACAATGCTGTATGACCCCTGTCATCACAATGCTCCAAGTCCCCTCTCATTGCAATGCCTCATGGTCTTTGTAATCACAATGCTCAATGACCCCTGTCATCACAATGCTCCATGCCGTTGTCAACACAATGCTCCAGAACACTTGTCATCATAATACTCCATTCCCGTGTCATCCCATTGCTCAACGGCATTTGTCATCAAAATGTTTCTTGGCCTTTGTCATCACAGTGCTCCATGATACCTTTAATCAAAATTCTACATGACCACTGTCATCACAAAGCAAGATGACCAATGTCATCACAATGGCCCATAACACGCGTCATCAAAATTCGCCTTGGCCCTTGTCATCTCAATGCTGTATGAATCGTGTAATCACTAGGTTCCAGAACACTTGTCATCACAGTGATCCATGACCACTTTCATTCACAATGCTCCATGAACTCTGTTATCTCAATGCTCCATGGCCTTTGTATTCACAATGCTCCATTGTCCCGATAATCGCGTTGCTCCATGTACACTTTCATCACAATGCTCCTTGACCACTCTCACCATAATGCCCCATGATGTCTCTCATCACTGTGCACCAAAGCCACTCTCATCAAAATGCTCCATGATCTTTGTCAGCACAATATTGCATGACACTTGTCATCACAATGCTCCATGATCCCTGTAATCACAATGATCCCTGCCAATGTCGTCACAATGATCCATGTCTCCTGTAATCATAATGTTCCATGCCCTTGTCATCACAATGCTCCTAGTCTGTTGTCATCATCATGCTTCATGCCCGTGTCAACACAATGGTCCATGAATTTTGTCTTCACAGTGCTCCGTGGCCCATGTCATCACAATGCTCAATGACCCCTGTCATCACAATGCTCTATGGCCTTTGTTCTCACAATGCTCCGTGACCGCTGTCAACACAATGCCTGATGACACCTGTCATCAAAATGCTAAATGGCACTTGTCATCACAATGCTCTATGACGCCTGTCATCACTCTTCTACATGTCACTTGTTATCACAATGCTCCATGGACCCTGTAATCACAGTACTCCATGACCCCTTTCATCACAATGCCCAATGCCACCTCTCATCACAATTCTCCATAGCATTTGTCATCACGATACTCCATGACACCTGTCATCACAATGCTCCATGACACTTGTCATCACAATGCTTGATGGCCCTTGTCATCACAATGTTCCTTGGTGCTTTTCATCGCAATGCTCAAGACAACTTTCATCAAAATACTCCAAGATTTGTTTCATCACAATGCTCCATGACCCTTGTCATTACAAATCCACATGATCCCTTTCATCACAACTCTCCATGGCAACTTACATAAAAATGCTCCATGCCCCTGTCATCACAATGCCCAATAACACCTGTTTTTACAGTGATCCATGACACTTGTCATCACAAGGCTCCATGTCCCTTGTATTCACAATGCTCCATGGCCCTTGTCATCACAATGCTCCATAGTGCTTTTCATTGCAATGCTCCATGACCGTTTTCAGCACAATGCCCCATGAACCCTTTCATCACAATGCACCAAGGCCCTTGTCATCACAATGCTCCATGAAACATTTCCTCACAATGCTCCAGTACGCTTTTCATCCAAATTCCCCATGGCCACAGTCATCACAATTCTTCATGACCTGTGTCATCGTAATGGTCCATGACCCATTTCATCTCAATGCTCCATGACCTCACTCATCACAATGCTCCATGCCTCTGTCATCAAAATGCTCCAGAACTCTTGTCATCATAATACTCCATTCCCGTGTCATCCCATTGCTCAATGACACTTGTCATCAAAATGTTCCTTGCCCTTTGTCATCACAGTGCTCCATGATACCTTTAATCAAAATTCTACATGACCACGGTCATCACAATGCAAGATGACCAATGTCATCACAATGCCCCTTGACATTCTCATCACAATTCACCATGACCATTGTCATCACAATGCTCCATGAACCATGTCATCACAGGGTCCCTGGACACTTGTCATCACAATGATCCATTACCGCTTTCATCACAATGCTCCATGACCACTGTCTTCTCACTGCTCCAGGGCCTTTGTATTCACAATGCTCCATGGCCCCGGTAATCACAGTGCTCCATAACACCTTTCATCATAATGCTCCATGACCACTGCCATCTCAATGCCCCATGACACCTGTCATCACAATTCGCTATGACCCTTGTCCTCACAATACTCGATGAACCGTGTCATCACAGTGTTCCAGGACACATGTCAACACAATGATCCATGACTATTCTCATCACAATGATCCAAAACACCTGTCATCACAATGCTCCATGCCCTTGTCATCAAAATGCTCCACAACTCTTGTCATCATAATGCTCCATGCCAATGTCATCAAAATGCCCCATGACACTTGTCATCACAATGCTCCATGGCCTTTGTCTTCACAATGTTCCACGGCCCCTGTAATCACAATGCTCCATGCCCTTGTCATCACAAGGCTCCAGAACTCTTGTCATTATAATGCTCCATGTCCGTTTCATCACCATGTTCCATGACACTTGTCATCACAATGCTCCATGGCCCCTCTCACTACTGAGCTCCATAATAACTTTAATCACATTTCTAGATGACCGCTGCCATCACAATGCCCCATGACATTGTCATCACAATTCGCCATGACCATTGTCATCCCAATGCTCCAGGAACCATGTCATCATAGGATCCCAAGACACATGTCATCACAATGATCCATGACCACTTTCATCACAATGATCCATGACCACTGTCATCTCACTGCTCCATGGCCTTTGTATTCACAATGCTCCATGCACCCTGTAATCACAGTGCTTCATAACACCTTTCATCATAATGCTCCATGACCACTGCCATCTCAATGCCCAAAGACGCTTGTCATCAAAATTTTTCAAGGTCCCGCTCATCACAATGCTCCATGACACTTGTCATCACATTGGTGCATAACACCTGTCATCACAGTGTGCCCTGCCAATGTCATCACAATGCTCCATGTCCTCTATAATCACAATGCTCCATGCCTTTTTCCTCACAATGCTCCAGAATTCTTGTCATCACAATGTTCCATGGCCGTGGCATCACAATGCTCCATGGCACTTGTCATCATAATGCTCCAGAATTCCTGTCATCACAATGTTCCATGACCGTGTCATCACAATGCTACATGACCCTGGTCATCACACTTCTTTCTGACCTTTGTCATCACAATGCTTTATGTCGCTTTTCATCACAATTCTCAATGACCACTTTAATCACTATGCTCGCTGACCATTTTCATCACATTTCTCTATTGTCATTACAATTCCCCATGGCCCTTTCTTCACAATGCTCCATGCTGCCTGTCATCACAATGCTCCATGTCTTTTGTTATCACAATGCTCCAGGACCAGTTTCATCACAATACTCCATCCTCCTTGTCATCACAGTGCACAATGAAATCTTTCATTACAATGCTTCATGACACTTGTCATCACAGTGCTCCATGGCCTTTATGTTCACAATGTTCCCAGGAACTTTTCATCACGATGTTCCATGAAAACTTTCATCACATTGCTCCATGACCATTGTCATCACAATAGTCCATACCCTTGTCAATACAATGCTGCACAATACCTGTCATCAAATTCTCCATGACTCCTGTCATCACAATAATCCAGGACAATTTTCATAACATTGCTTCATGCCCCCAGTCATCACAGTGCTCCATGATACCTTTCCTCACAATTCCTAGATGATCAATGTCATCACAATGCCCCATGACACCTGTCATCACAATTCGCTATGACCCTTTTCATCACAATACTCGAAGAACCGTGTCATCACAGTGTTCCAGGACACGTCATCACAATGATCCATGACTACTTTCATCACAATGCTCCAACACACCTGTCATCACAATGCTCCATGGCCCCTGTTATCATATTGCTCCATGATCTCTTTGATCACAATGCTCCATGACCACTGTCATCACCATGCCTCATGACGCCTGTCATCTCAATGATCCATGGCCCCTTTCATCACAATGCTCCATGAACCCAGTCATCACAATGTTCCCTGCCCTTTTCATCACAATGATCTATGGGCCTTGTCATTACAATGCTCCATGACCCTGTCATCACAATGCTACATGACCACTGTCATCACATTGTTCCATGGCCTATGTATTCACAATGCTCCATGGACCCTGTAATCACACTGCTCCATGTTCCCTTTCAACACAATGCTCCATGACCCCTGTCATCACAACGTTCCATGAAAGTTGTCATCAAAATGCTCCTTGACCCCGGTCACCACAACGTTCGCTGCCCTTGTCATTACAATGCTCCATGACCCTTGTTATCACAATGATACATGACCTTTTCATCACAATGTTCCATGGCCTCTGTCATCACCATGCTCCATGGTCGTTCTATTCACAATGCTCTATGACCCCTGTCATCACAATGCTTGATGACCATTGTCATCACTATGCTCCAAGGCCCCTGTCATCACAATGCCTCATGGTCTTTGTAATCACAATACTCAATGACCCGTCATCACAATGCTCCATGCCGTTGTCATCACAATGCTCCATGGCCGCTGTAATCACAATGCTCAATACACTTCTTATCACGATTCTTCAGCACACTTGTCAACATAATGCTCCATTCCCGTGTCATCCCATTGCTCAATGACACTTGTCATCAAAATGTTCCTTGCCCTTTGTCATCACAGTGCTCCATGATACCTTTAATCAAAATTCTACATGACCACGGTCATCACAATGCAAGATGACCAATGTCATCACAATGCCCCTTGACATTCTCATCACAATTCACCATGACCATTGTCATCACAATGCTCCATGAACCATGTCATCACAGGGTCCCTGGACACTTGTGATCACAATGATCCGTTACCACTTTCATCACAATGCTCCATGACCACTGTCTTCTCACTGCTCCAGGGCCTTTGTATTCACAATGCTCCATGGCCCCTGTAATCACAGTGCTCCATAACACCTTTCATCATAATGCTCCATGACCACTGCCATCTCAATGCCCCATGACACCTGTCATCACAATTCGCTATGACCCTTGTCCTCACAATACTCGATGAACCGTGTCATCACAGTGTTCCAGGACACATGTCAACACAATGATCCATGACTATTCTCATCACAATGATCCAAAACACCTGTCATCACAATGCTCCATGCCCTTGTCATCAAAATGCTCCAGAACTCTTGTCATCATAATGCTCCATGCCAATGTCATCAAAATGCCCCATGACACTTGTCATCACAATGCTCCATGGCCTTTGTCTTCACAATGTTACATGGCCCCTGTCATCACAATGCTCCATGCCCTTGTCATCAAAATGCTCCAGAACTCTTGTCATCATAATATTCCATGCCAATGTCATCAAAATGCCCCATGACACTTGTCATCACAAAGATCCATGCCCTTGTCATCACAATGCTCCAGAACTCTTGTCATCATAATGATGAATGCCCGTGTCATCACAAAGCTCCATGATACTTGTCATCACAATGCTCCATGGCCTTTGTCATCACAATGTTCCATGGCCCCTGTCATCACAGTGCTCCATGATATCTTTCGTCACAATTCTAGATGACCACTGTCATCACAATGCCCCAAGACACATGTCATCACAATTCGCCATGGCCCTTGTCATCACAATGCTCCATGACCCGTGTCATCACAATGGTGTAGGACACTTTTCATCACAATGATCCATGATCACTTTCATCACAATGCTCCATGAACCCTGTCATCACAATGCTCCATAGCGTTTTTATTCACAATGCTCAATGGCCCCTGTAATCACAGTGCTCCATGAACCACTTCATCACAATGCTCCAAGATCGCTGTCATCACAATGCCCCATGACGCCTGCCCTCATAAATCTCCAAGTCCTCTCTTGCCTAAAAGCTCCATGATCCCTGTCAGCACAATGTTCCATGACACTTTTCATCACAATGCTCCATGACCCCTGTCATCACAAAGTTCTCTACCCATATCATCACAATGCTCCTTGTCACCTTTAATCACAATGCTCCATGTCCTTTCATCACAATGCTCCAGAATTCTTGTCATCGCAATGTTCCTTGACCGTGTCATCGCAATGCTCCATGACCCTTGTCATCACAAAGCTCGATGACCCTTGTCATCACAATGATCCATGACTCCTTTCCTCACAGTGCTCCAGTACCCTTTTCATCACAATGCTCCATGCCATTGTCAGCACAATGCTCCTTGGACCCTGTCATCAAAATGCTCCATCCCCTTTTCATCACAATGCTCCAGAAATCCTATCATCACAATGCTCCTGGCCCGAGTCAACACAATGCTCCATGACCCCTGTCATCAAAATGCTTTATGAACCTTGTTATCAGAATATTCCATGACCCCTGTCATCAAAATGATCCATGACCGTTGTCATCACAATGCTGCATGATACCTTTCATCCCAACTCTCTGTGACCGCTGTCATCACAATGCTCCAGGACAATTTTCATCACAATGCTCCATGCCCCCTGTCATCACAGTGCCCCATAACCCCTGTAATCACAATGGTCCATGACCCTGTCATCACAACACTACATGACCCCTGTCATCACATTGTTCCATGGCCTATGTATTCACAATGCTCCATGGACCCTGTAATCACACTGCTCCATGTTCCCTTTCAACACAATGCTCCATGACCCCTGTCATCACAACGTCCCATGAAAGTTGTCATCAAAATGCTCCATGACCCCGGTCACCACAAGGTTCCCTGCCCTTGTCATCACAATGCTCCATGACCCTTGTAATCACAATGGTACATGGCCTTGTCATCACAATGTTCCATGGCCTCAGTCATCACCATGCTCCATGGTCTTTCTCATCACAATGCTCTATGACCCCTGTCATCACAATGCTTGATGACCATTGTCATCACAATGCTCCAAGGCCCCTGTCATCACAATGCCTCATGGTCTTTGTAATCACAATGCTCAATGACCCCTGTCATCACAATGCTCCATGGCCCCTGTAATCACAATGCTCAATACGCTTGTCATCACAATGCTCCAGAACACTTGTCATCATAATGCTGCATTCCCGTGGCATCCCATTGCTCAATGACACTTGTCATCAAAATGTTCCTTGCCCTTTGTCATCACAGTGCTCCATGATACCTTTAATCGAAATTCTACATGACCACTGTCATCACAATGCAAGATGACCAAGGTCATCACAATGCCCCATGACACGTGTCATCACAATTCACCTTGGCCCTTTTCATCTCAATGCTGTATGAACCGTGTCATCACTAGGTGCCAGGACACTTGTCATCACAGTGATCCATGACCACTTTCATCACAATGCTCCATGAACTCTGTTATCTCAATGCTCCATGGCCTTTGTATTCACAATGCTCCATTGTCCCGATAATCGCGTTGCTCCATGAACACTTTCATCACAATGCTCCTTGACCACTGTCACCATAATGCCCCATGAGGTCTCTCATCACTGTGTTCCAAGGCCACTCTCATCAAAATGCTCCATGATCTGTGTCAGCACAATATTGCATGACACTTGTCATCACAATGCTCCATGATCCCTGTAATCACAATGATCCCTGCCAATGTTATCAAATTGCTCCATGTCTCCTGTCATCACAATACTCTATGCCCTTGTCATCACAATGCTCCAGGTCTGTTGTCATCACCATGCTTCATGCCCGTGTCATCACAATGCTCCATGAATCTTGTCTTCACAATGCTCCATGGCCTTTGTCATCACAATGCTCCGTGACCCCTGTCAACACAATGCCTAATGAACCCTGTCATCAAAATGCTAAATGGCACTTGTCATCACAATGCTCTATGATGCCTGTCATCACTATTCTCCATGTCACTTGTTGTCACAATGCTCCATGGCCCCTGTAACCACAGTACTCCATGACCCCTTTCATCACAATGCCCAATGCCACCTCTCATCACAATTCTCCATGGCATTTGTCATCAGGATGCTCCATGACACCTGTCATCACAATGCTCCATGACACTTTTTATCACAATCCTTGATGGCCCTTGTCATCACAGTGTTCCTTGGTGCTTTTCATCGCAATGCTCCATGACAAGTTTCATCAAAATACTCCAAGATTTGTTTCATCAGAATGCTCCATGGCCCTTGTCATTACAAATCCACATGATCCCTTTCATCACAATTCTCCATGGCAACTTACATAAAAATCCTCCATGCCCCTGTCATCACAATGCCCAATAATACCTGTTTTTACAATGATCCAAGACCCTTGTCATCACAAGGCTCCATGTCCCTTGTATTCACAATGCTCCATGGGCCTTGTCATCACAATGCTCCATGAAATATTTCCTCACAATGCTCCAGTACGCCTTTCATCCAAATTCCCCATGGTCACTGTCATCACAATTCTCCATGACCCCCGTCATCGTAATGGTCCATGACCCGTTTCATCTCAATGCTCCATGACACCTGTCATCACAATGCTCCATGGCCTTTGTCATCACAATGCTCCATGGCCCCTGTAATCACAGTGCTCGATGACCCTTGTCATCATAGTGCTCCAAGCCTTTGTCATCACACAGCTCCATGGCCCTTGTAATTACAATGCTCCATGCCCTTGTCATCACAAGGCTCCAGAACTCTTGTCATTATAATGCTCCATATCCGTTTCATCACCATGCTCCATGACACTTGTCATCACAATGCTCCATGGCCCCTCTCATTACTGTGCTCCATAATAACTTTAATCACATTTCTAGATGACCACTGCCATCACAAGGCCCCATGACATTGTCATCACAATTCACCATGACCATTTTCATCACAATGCTCCATGAACAATGTCATCACAGGGTCCCAGGACACTTGTCATCACAATGATCCATTACCACTTTCATCTCAATGCTCCATGACCACTGTCATCTAAATGCTCCATGGCCTTTGTATTCACAATGCTCCATGGCCCCTGTAATCACAGTGCTCCATAACACCTTTCATCATAATGCTCCGTAACCACTGCCATCTCAATGACCCATGATGCCTGTCATCACAAATCTCCAAGGCCCCTCTCATCACAATGCTCCATGACACTTGTCATCACATTGCTCAATAATACCTGTCATCACAGTGTTCCCTGCCCATGTCATCACAATGCTCCATGTCCCCTATAATCACAATGCTCCATTCCATTTTCCTCACAATGCTCCAGAATTCTTGTCATCACAATGTTCCATGACCGTGGCATCACAATGCTCCATGGCCCTTGTCATCACAGTGCTCTAGAATTCTTGTCATCACAGCATTCCATGACCGTGTCATCACAATGCTACATGACCCTAGTCATCACAGTTCTCCATGACCTTTGTCATCACAATGCTCTATGTCGCTTTTCATCAAAATTCTCAATGACCACTTTAATCACTATGCTCGCTGACCATTTTCATCACATTTCTCTATTGTCATTACAATTCCCCATGGCCCCTTTCTTCACAATGCTCCATGATGCCTGTCATCACAATGCTCCATGGCTTTTGTTATCACAAAGCTCCAGGACCAGTTTCATCACAATACTCCATCCCCGTTGTCATCACAGTACACAATGAAACCTTTCATTACAATGGTCCATGACACTTGTCATCACAGTGCTCCATGGCCTTTATTGTCACAATGCTCCCAGGCACTTTTCATCACGATGTTCCATGAAAACTTTCATCACATTGCTCCATGACCATTTTAATCACAATAGTCCATACCCTTGTCAACACAATGCTGCAGAATCCCTGTCATCACAATTCTCCATGACTGCTGTCATCACAATAATCCAGGACAATTTTCATAACAATGCTTCCTGCCCCCAGTCCTCACAGTGCTCCATGATACCTTTCATCACAATTCCTAGATGATCAATGTCATCACAATGCCCCATGACACCTGTCATCACAATTTGCTATGACTCTTGTCATCAGAATACTCGATGAACTGTGTCATCACAGTGTTCCAGGACACATGTCATCACAAAGATCCATGATTACTTTCATCACAATGCTCCAATACACCTTTCATCACAATGCTCCATGGCCCCTGTTATCATATTGCTCCATGATATCTTTCATCACAATGCTCCATGACCCTGTCATCACAATGCTACATGACCCCTGTCATCACATTGTTCCATGGCCTATGTATTCACAATGCTCCATGGACCCTGTAATCACACTGCTCCATGTTCCCTTTCAACACAATGCTCCATGACCCCTGTCATCACAACGTTCCATGAAAGTTGTCATCAAAATGCTCCATGACCCCGGTCACCACAAGGTTCGCTGCCCTTGTCATTACAATGCTCCATGACCCTTGTTATCACAATGATACATGACCTTTTCATCACAATCTTCCATGGCCTCTGTCATCACCATGCTCCATGGTCGTTCTCATCACAATGCTCTATGACCCCTGTCATCACAATGCTTGATGACCATTGTCATCACAATGCTCCAAGGCCCCTGTCATCACAATGCCTCATGGTCTTTGTAATCACAATACTCAATGACCCGTCATCACAATGCTCCATGCCATTGTCATCACAATGCTCCATGGCCCCTGTAATCACAATGCTCAATACACTTCTCATCACAATGCTCCAGAACACTTGTCATCATAATGCTCCATTCCCGTGTCATCCCATTGCTCAATGACACTTGTCATCAAAATGTTCCTTGCCCTGTGTCATCACAGTGCTCCATGATACCTTTAATCAAAATTCTACATGACCACTGTCATCACAATGCAAGATGACCAAGGTCATCACAATGCCCCATGACATTCTCATCACAATTCACCATGACCATTGTCATCACAATGCTCCATGAACCATGTCATCACAGGGTCCCTGGACACTTGTCATCACAATGATCCATTACCACTTTCATCACAATGCTCCATGACCACTGTCTTCTCACTGCTCCATGGCCTTTGTATTCACAATGCTCCATGGCCCCTGTAATCACAGTGCTCCATAACACCTTTCATCATAATGCTCCATGACCACTGCCATCTCAATGCCCCATGACGCCTGTCATCACAATTCGCTATGATCCTTGTCCTCACAATACTCCATGAACCGTGTCATCACAGTGTTCCAGGACACATGTCATCACGATGATCCATGACTACTCTCATCACAATGATCCAATACAACTCTCATCACAATGCTCCATGCCCTTGTCATCAAAATGTTCCAGAACTCTTGTCATCTTAATGCTCCATGCCAATGTCATCAAAATGCCCCATGACACTTGTCATCACAATGCTCCATGGCCTCTGTCTTCACAATGTTCCATTGCCCCTGTCATCACAATGCTCCATGCCCTTGTCATCAAAATGCTCCAGAACTCTTGTCATCATAATGTTCCATGCCAATGTCATCAAAATGCCCCATGACACTTGTCATCACAATGATCCATGCCCTTGTCATCACAATGCTCCAGAACTCTTGTCATCATAATGAAGAATGCCCGTGTCATCACAAAGCTCCATGATACTTGTCATCACAATGCTCCATGGCCTTTGTCATCACAATGTTCCATGGCCCCTGTCATCACAGTGCTCCATGATACCTTTCATCACAATTCTAGATGACCACTGTCATCACAATGCCCCAAGACACATGTCATCACAATTTGCCATGGCCCTTGTCATCACAATGCTCCATGACCCGTGTCATCACAATGGTCCAGGACACTTTTCATCACAATGACCCATGATCACTTTCATCACAATGCTCCATGAACCCTGTCATTTCAATGCTCCATAGCCTTTGTATTCACAATGCTCAATGGCCCCTGTAATCACAGTGCTCCATGAACCACTTCATCACAATGCTCCAAGATCGCTGTCATCACAATGCCCCACGACGCCTGCCCTCATAAATCTCCAAGTCCTCTCTTGCCTAAAAGCTCCATGATCCTTGTCAGCACAATGTTCCATGACACTTTTCATCACAATGCTCGATGACCCCTGTCATCACAAAGTTCTCTGCCCATATCATCACAATGTTCCTTTTCATCTTTAAACACAATGCTCCATGCCCTTTCATCACAATGCTCCAGAATTCTTGTCATCGCAATGTGCCTTGACCGTGTCATCACAATGCTCCATGACCCTTGTCATCGCAAAGCGCCATGACCCTTGTCATCACAATGATCCATGACTCCTTTCCTCACAGTGCTCCAGTACCCTTTTCATCACAATGCTCCATGCCATTGTCAGCACAATGCTCCTTGGACCCTGTCATCAAAATGCTCCATCCCCATTTCATCACAATGCTCCAAATATCCTATCATTAAAATGCTCAATGCCCGTGTCAACACAATGCTCCATGACCCCTGTCATCAAAATGCTTTATGAAATTTTTAACAGAATGTTCCATGACCCTGTCATCAAAATGATCCATGACAGTTGTCATCACAATGCTGCATGATACCTTTCATCCCAATTCTCTGTGACCGCAGTCATCACAATGTTCCAGGACAATTTTCATCAGAATGCTCCATTCCCCCTATCATCACAGTGCCCCAGAACCCCTGTAATCACACTGCTCCATGACCGTGCCATCACAATGCTACATGAGACCTGTCATCACATTGTTCCATGGCCTATGTATTCACAATGCTCCATGGACCCTGTAATCACACTGTTCCATGTTCCCTTTCAATAAAATGCTCCATGACCCCTGTCATCACAACGTTCCTTGAAAGTTGTCATCAAAATTCTCCATGACCCCGGTAACCACAAGGTTCCCTTCCCATGTCGTCACAATGCTCCATGACCTTCCTAATCACAATGGTACATGGCCTTGTCATCACAATGCTCCATGGCCTCTGTCATCACCATGCTCCATGGTCTTTCTCATCACAATGCTCTATGACCCCTGTCATCACAAAGCTTGATGACCATTGTCATCACAATGCTCCAAGGCCCCTGTCATCACAATGCCTCATGGTCTTTGTAATCACAATGCTCAATGACCCCTGTCATCACAATGCTCCATGCCGTTGTCATCACCATGCTCCATGCCCTTGTCATCACAATGCTCCAGAACACTTGTCATCATAATGCTCCATTCCCGTGTCATCACAGTGCTCCATGATACCTTTCATCAAAATTCTACATGACCACTGTCATCACAATGCAAGATGACCAAGGTCATCACAATGCCCCATGACACGTGTCATCACAATTCGCCTTGGCCCTTGTCATCTCAATGCTGTATGAACCGTGTCATCACTAGGTTCCAGGACCCTTGTCATCACAATGTTCCATGAACTCTATTATCTCAATGTTCCATGGCCTTTGTATTCACAATGCTCCTTTGTGCCTATAATCGTGTTGCTCCATGAACACTTTCATCACAATGCTCCTTGACCACTGTCACCATAATGCCCCATGATGTCTCTAATCATTGTGCTCCAAAGCCACTCTCATCAAAATGCTCCATGATCTGTGTCAGCACAATATTGCATGAAACTTGTCATCACAATGCTCCATGATCCTTGTAATCACAATGATCCCTCCCAATGTCATCACAATTCTCCCTGTCTCCTGTAATCACAATGCTCCATGCCCTTGTCATCACAATGCTCCATGAATCTTGTCTTCACAATGCTCCATGGCCCTTGTCATCACAATGTTCCATGAAACATTTCTTCACAATGCTCCACTACGTCTTTCATCCAAATTCCCCATGGCCACTGTCATCACAATTCTCCATGAACCCTGTCATCGTAATGGTCCATGACCCGTTTCATCTCAATGCTCCATGACACCTGTCATCACAATGCTCCACGGCCTTTGTCATCACAATGCTCCATGGCCCCTCTAATCACAGTGCTCCATGACCCGTTTCATCTCAATGCTCCATTACCTCACTCATCACAATGCCCCATGATCCCTGTAATCACAATGCTCGATGACCCTTGTCATCACAGTGTGCCAAGCCTTTGTCATCACACTGCCCCATGGCCCCTGTAATCACAATGCTCCATGCCCTTGCCATCACAAGGCTCCAGAACTCTTGTCATTATAATGCTCCATGTCCGTTTCATCACCATGCTCCATGACACATGTCATCACAGTGCTCCATGGCCCCTCTCATTACTGTGCTCCATAATAACTTTAATCACACTTCTAGATGACCACTGCCATCACAATGCCCCATGAAATTGTCATCACAATTCGCCATGACCATTGTCATCACAATGATCCATGAAACATGTCATCACAGGGTTCCAGAGCACTTGTCATCACAATGATCCATTACCACTTTCATCACAATGCTCCATGACCACTGTCATCTCAATGCTCCATGGCCTTAGTATTCACAATGCTCCATGGCCCCTATAATCACAGTGCTCCATAACACCGTTCATCATAATGCTCCATGACCACTGCCAACTCAATGCCTCATGATGCCTGTCATCACAATTCTCCAAGGATCACAGTGTTCCCTGCCCGTGTCATCACAATGCTCCATGTCCCCTATAATCACAATGCTCCATGCCTTTTTCCTCACAATGCTCCAGAATTCTGGTCATCACAATGTTCCAAGACCGTGTCATCACAATGCTACATGACCCTGGTCATCACAGTTCTCCATGACCTTTGTCATCACAATGCTCTATGTCGCTTTTCTTCACAATTCTGAATGACCACTTTAATCACTATGCTCGCTGACCATTTTCATCACATTTCTCTATTGTCATTACAATTCCCCATGGCCCCTTTCTTCACAATGCTCCATGATGCCTGTCATCACAATGCTCCATGGCTTTTGTTGTCACAATGCTCCAGGACCAGTTTCATCACAATACTCCATCCCCCTTGTCATCACAGAGCACAATGAAACCTTTCATTACAATGCCCATGACACTTGTCATCACAATGCTCCATGGCCTTTATCGTCACAATGCTCCCAGGCACTTACCATCACGATGTTCCATGAAAATTTTCATCACATTGCTCCATGACCATTGTCATCACAATAGTCCATACCCTTGTCAACACAATGCTGCATAATCCCTGTCATCACAATTCTCCTTGACTGCTGTCATCACAATAATCCAGGACAATTTTCATAACAATGCTTCCTGCCCCCAGTCCTCACAGTGCTCCATGATACCTTTCATCACAATTCCTAGATGATCAATGTCATCACAATGCCCCATGACACCTGTCATCACAATTCGCTATGACCCTTGTCATCACAATACTCGATGAACCATGTCATCACAGTGTTCCAGGACACATGTCATCACAATGATCCATGACTACTTTCATCACAATGCTCCAATACACTTGTCATCACAATGCTCAATGGCCCCTGTTTTCATATTGCTCCATGATCTCTTTCATCACAATGCTCCATGACCACCGTCATCACCATGCCACATGACGCCTGTCATCTCAATGCTCCATGGCCCCTTTTATCACAATGCTCCATGAACCCAGTCATCACAGTGTTCCCTGCCCTTTTCATCACAATGCTCCATGGGCCCTGTCATCACCATGCTCCATGCCCTTGTCAACAAAATGCTCCAGAACACTTGTCATCATAATGCTCCATGCCAATGTCATCAAAATGCCCCATGACACTTGTCATCACAATGCTCCATGGCCTTTGTATTCACAATGCTCCATGGCCCCTGTCATCACAGTGCTCCATGATAACTTACATCACAATTCTAGATGACCACTGTCATAACAATACCCCATGACAGATGTCATCACAATTTACCATGGTCCTTGTCATCACAATGCTCCATGAACCCTGTCATCTCAATGCTCCATAGCCCTTGTATTCACAATTCTCCATTGCCCCTGTAATCACAGTGCTCCATGAACCCTTTCATCACAATGCTCCAAGACAGCTGTCATCACAATTCCCCATGATGCCTGCCATCACAAATCTCCAAGGCCTCTCTTACCAGAAAGCTGCATGATCCCTTTCAGCACAATGTTCCATGACTCTTTTCATCACAATGCTCCATGAGCCCTGTCATCACAAATTTCTCTGGCCATATCATCACAATGCTCCTTGTCACCTTTAATCACAATGCTCCATGCCCTTTTATCACAATGCTCCAGAATTCTTGTCATCGCAATGTTCCTGGACCGTGTCATCGCAATGATCCATGACTCCTTTCCTCACAGTGCTCCAGTACCCTTTTCATCACAATGCTCCATGCCATTGTCAGCACAATGCTCCTTGGACCCTCTCATCAAAATGCTCCATCCCCTTTTCATCACAATGCTCCAGATATCCTATCATCACAATGCTCCTGGCCCGAGTCAACACAATGCTCCATGACCCCTGTCATCAAAATGCTTTATGAACCTTGTTATCAGAATATTCCATGACCCCTGTCATCAAAATGATCCATGACCGTTGTCATCACAATGCTGCATGATACCTTTCATCCCAACTCTCTGTGACCGCTGTCATCACAATGCTCCAGGACAATTTTCATCACAATGCTCCATGCCCCCTGTCATCACAGTGCCCCATAACCCCTGTAATCACAATGGTCCATGACCCTGTCATCACAACACTACATGACCCCTGTCATCACATTGTTCCATGGCCTATGTATTCACAATGCTCCATGGACCCTGTCATCACACTGCTCCATGTTCCCTTTCAACACAATGCTCCATGACCCCTGTCATCACAACGTCCCATGAAAGTTGTCATCAAAATGCTCCATGACCCCGGTCACCACAAGGTTCCCTGCCCTTGTCATCACAATGCTCCATGACCCTTGTAATCACAATGGTACATGGCCTTGTCATCACAATGTTCCATGGCCTCTGTCATCACCATGCTCCATGGTCTTTCTCATCACAATGCTCTATGACCCCTGTCATCACAATGCTTGATGACCATTGTCATCACAATGCTCCAAGGCCCCTGTCATCACAATGCCTCATGGTCTTTGTAATCACAATGCTCAATGACCCCTGTCATCACAATGCTCCATGGCCCCTGTAATCACAATGCTCAATACCCTTGTCATCACAATGCTCCAGAACACTTGTCATCATAATGCTGCATTCCCGTGGCATCCCATTGCTCAATGACACTTGTCATCAAAATGTTCCTTGCCCTTTGTCATCACAGTGCTCCATGATACCTTTAATCAAAATTCTACATGACCACTGTCATCACAATGCAAGATGACCAAGGTCATCACAATGCCCCATGACACGTGTCATCACAATTCACCTTGGCCCTTTTCATCTCAATGCTGTATGAACCGTGTCATCACTAGGTGCCAGGACACTTGTCATCACAGTGATCCATGACCACTTTCATCACAATGCTCCATGAACTCTGTTATCTCAATGCTCCATGGCCTTTGTATTCACAATGCTCCATTGTCCCGATAATCGCGTTGCTCCATGAACACTTTCATCACAATGCTCCTTGACCACTGTCACCATAATGCCCCATGAGGTCTCTCATCACTGTGCTCCAAGGCCACTCTCATCAAAATGCTCCATGATCTGTGTCAGCACAATATTGCATGACACTTGTCATCACAATGCTCCATGATCCCTGTAATCACAATGATCCCTGCCAATGTTATCAAATTGCTCCATGTCTCCTGTAATCACAATACTCCATGCCCTTGTCATCACAATGCTCCAGGTCTGTTGTCATCACCATGCTTCATGCCCGTGTCATCACAATGCTCCATGAATCTTGTCTTCACAATGCTCCATGGCCTTTGTCATCACAATGCTCCGTGACCCCTGTCAACACAATGCCTAATGAGCCCTGTCATCAAAATGCTAAATGGCACTTGTCATCACAATGCTCTATGATGCCTGTCATCACTATTCTCCATGTCACTTGTTGTCACAATGCTCCATGGCCCCTGTAACCACAGTACTCCATGACCCCTTTCATCACAATGCCCAATGCCACCTCTCATCACAATTCTCCATGGCATTTGTCATCACGATGCTCCATGACACCTGTCATCACAATGCTCCATGACACTTGTCATCACAATCCTTGATGGCCCTTGTCATCACAGTGTTCCTTGGTGCTTTTCATCACAATGCTCCATGACAAGTTTCATCAAAATACTCCAAGATTTGTTTCATCAGAATGCTCCATGGCCCTTGTCATTACAAATCCACATGATCCCTTTCATCACAATTCTCCATGGCAACTTACATAAAAATCCTCCATGCCCCTGTCATCACAATGCCCAATAATACCTGTTTTTACAATGATCCAAGACCCTTGTCATCACAAGGCTCCATGTCCCTTGTATTCACAATGCTCCATGGGCCTTGTCATCACAATGCTCCATGAAATATTTCCTCACAATGCTCCAGTACGCCTTTCATCCAAATTCCCCATGGCCACTGTCATCACAGTTCTCCATGACCCCTGTCATCGTAATGGTCCATGACCCGTTTCATCTCAATTCTCCATGACACCTGTCATCACAATGCTCCATGGCCTTTGTCATCACAATGCTCCATGGCCCCTGTAATCACAGTGCTCCATGACCCGTTTCATCTCAATTCTACATGACCTAACTCATCACAATGCCCCATGACCCCTGTAATCACAATGCTCGATGACCCTTGTCATCACAGTGCTCCAAGCCTTTGTCATCACACTGCTCCATGGCCCTTGTAATCACAATGCTCCATGCCCTTGTCATCACAAGGCTCCAGAACTCTTGTCATTATAATGCTCCTTGTCCGTTTCATCACCATGCTCCATGAAACTTGTCATCACAATGCTCCACGGCCCCTCTCATTACTGTGCTCCATAATAACTTTAATCACATTTCTAGATGACCACTGCCATCACAATGCCCCATGACATTGTCATCACAATTCACCATGACCATTGTCATCACAATGCTCCATGAACAATGTCATCACAGGGTCCCAGGACACTTGTCATCACAATGATCCATTACCACTTTCATCTCAATGCTCCATGACCACTGTCATCTAAATGCTCCATGGCCTTTGTATTCACAATGCTCCATGGCCCCTGTAATCACAGTGCTCCATAACACCTTTCATCATAATGCTCCATAACCACTGCCATCTCAATGACCCATGATGCCTGTCATCACAATTCTCCAAGGCCCCTCTCATCACAATGCTCGATGACACTTGTCATCACATTGCTCAATAATACCTGTCATCACAGTGTTCCCTGCCCATGTCATCACAATGCTCCATGTCCCCTATAATCACAATGCTCCATTCCTTTTTCCTCACAATGCTCCAGAATTCTTGTCATCACAATGTTCCATGACCGTGGCATCACAATGCTCCATGGCCCTTGTCATCACAATGCTCTAGAATTCTTGTCATCACAGTGTTTCATGACCGTGTCATCACAATGCTACATGACCCTGGTCATCACAGTTCTCCATGACCTTTGTCATCACAATGCTCTATGTCGCTTTTCATCAAAATTCTCAATGACCACTTTAATCACTATGCTCGCTGACCATTTTCATCACATTTCTCTATTGTCATTACAATTCCCCGTGGCCCCTTTCTTCACAATGCTCCATGATGCCTGTCATCACAATGCTCCATGGCTTTTGTTATCACAATGCTCCAGGACCTGTTTCATCACAATACTCCATCCCCCTTGTCATCACAGTACACAATGAAACCTTTCATTACAATGGTCCATGACACTTGTCATCACAGTGCTCCATGGCCTTTATTGTCACAATGCTCCCAGGCACTTTTCATCACGATGTTCCATGAAAACTTTCATCACATTGCTCCATGACCATTTTAATCACAATAGTCCATACCCTTGTCAACACAATGCTGCAGAATCCCTGTCATCACAATTCTCCATGACTGCTGTCATCACAATAATCCAGGACAATTTTCATAACAATGCTTCCTGCCCCCAGTCCTCACAGTGCTCCATGATACCTTTCATCACAATTCCTAGATGATCAATGTCATCACAATGCCCCATGACACCTGTCATCACAATTTGCTATGACCCTTGTCATCAGAATACTCGATGAACTGTGTCATCACAGTGTTCCAGGACACATGTCATCACAAAGATCCATGATTACTTTCATCACAATGCTCCAATACACCTTTCATCACAATGCTCCATGGCCCCTGTTATCATATTGCTCCATGATATCTTTCATCACAATGCTCCATGACCCTGTCATCACAATGCTACATGACCCCTGTCATCACATTGTTCCATGGCCTATGTATTCACAATGCTCCATGGACCCTGTAATCACACTGTTCCATGTTCCCTTTCAATAAAATGCTCCATGACCCCTGTCATCACAACGTTCCTTGAAAGTTGTCATCAAAATTCTCCATGACCCCGGTAACCACAAGGTTCCCTTCCCATGTCGTCACAATGCTCCATGAACTTCCTAATCACAATGGTACATGGCCTTGTCATCACAATGCTCCATGGCCTCTGTCATCACCATGCTCCATGGTCTTTCTCATCACAATGCTCTATGACCCCTGTCATCACAAAGCTTGATGACCATTGTCATCACAATGCTCCAAGGCCCATGTCATCACAATGCCTCATGGTCTTTGTAATCACAATGCTCAATGACCCCTGTCATCACAATGCTCCATGCGGTTGTCATCACAATGCTCCATGCCCTTGTCATCACAATGCTCCAGAACACTTGTCATCATAATGCTCCATTCCCGTGTCATCACAGTGCTCCATGATACCTTTCATCAAAATTCTACATGACCACTGTCATCACAATGCAAGATGACCAAGGTCATCACAATGCCCCATGACACGTGTCATCACAATTCGCCTTGGCCCTTGTCATCTCAATGCTGTATGAACCGTGTCATCACTAGGTTCCAGGACCCTTGTCATCACAATGTTCCATGAACTCTGTTATCTCAATGTTCCATGGCCTTTGTATTCACAATGCTCCTTTGTGCCTATAATCGTGTTGCTCCATGAACACTTTCATCACAATGCTCCTTGACCACTGTCACCATAATGCCCCATGATGTCTCTCATCATTGTGCTCCAAAGCCACTCTCATCAAAATGCTCCATGATCTGTGTCAGCACAATATTGCATGAAACTTGTCATCACAATGCTCCATGATCCTTGTAATCACAATGATCCCTCCCAATGTCATCACAATTCTCCCTGTCTCCTGTAATCACAATGCTCCATGCCCTTGTCATCACAATGCTCCATGAATCTTGTCTTCACAATGCTCCATGGCCCTTGTCATCACAATGTTCCATGAAACATTTCTTCACAATGCTCCACTACGTCTTTCATCCAAATTCCCCATGGCCACTGTCATCACAATTCTCCATGAACCCTGTCATCGTAATGGTCCATGACCCGTTTCATCTCAATGCTCCATGACACCTGTCATCACAATGCTCCACGGCCTTTGTCATCACAATGCTCCATGGCCCCTCTAATCACAGTGCTCCATGACCCGTTTCATCTCAATGCTCCATTACCTCACTCATCACAATGCCCCATGAACCCTGTAATCACAATGCTCGATGACCCTTGTCATCACAGTGTGCCAAGCCTTTGTCATCACACTGCCCCATGGCCCCTGTAATCACAATGCTCCATGCCCTTGCCATCACAAGGCTCCAGAACTCTTGTCATTATAATGCTCCATGTCCGTTTCATCACCATGCTCCATGACACTTGTCATCACAGTGCTCCATGGCCCCTCTCATTACTGTGCTCCATAATAACTTTAATCACACTTCTAGATGACCACTGCCATCACAATGCCCCATGAAATTGTCATCACAATCGCCATGACCATTGTCATCACAATGATCCATGAAACATGTCATCACAGGGTTCCAGAGCACTTGTCATCACAATGATCCATTACCACTTTCATCACAATGCTCCATGACCACTGTCATCTCAATGCTCCATGGCCTTAGTATTCACAATGCTCCATGGCCCCTATAATCACAGTGCTCCATAACACCGTTCATCATAATGCTCCATGACCACTGCCAACTCAATGCCTCATGATGCCTGTCATCACAATTCTCCAAGGCCCGTGTGATCACAGTGTTCCCTGCCCGTGTCATCACAATGCTCCATGTCCCCTATAATCACAATGCTCCATGCCTTTTTCCTCACAATGCTCCAGAATTCTGGTCATCACAATGTTCCAAGACCGTGTCATCACAATGCTACATGACCCTGGTCATCACAGTTCTCCATGACCTTTGTCATCACAATGCTCTATGTCGCTTTTCTTCACAATTCTCAATGACCACTTTAATCACTATGCTCGCTGACCATTTTCATCACATTTCTCTATTCTCATTACAATTCCCCATGGCCCCTTTCTTCACAATGCTCCATGATGCCTGTCATCACAATGCTCCATGGCTTTTGTTGTCACAATGCTCCAGGACCAGTTTCATCACAATACTCCATCCCCCTTGTCATCACAGAGCACAATGAAACCTTTCATTACAATGCCCATGACACTTGTCATCACAATGCTCCATGGCCTTTATCGTCACAATGCTCCCAGGCACTTACCATCACGATGTTCCATGAAAATTTTCATCACATTGCTCCATGACCATTGTCATCACAATAGTCCATACCCTTGTCAACACAATGCTGCATAATCCCTGTCATCACAATTCTCCTTGACTGCTGTCATCACAATAATCCAGGACAATTTTCATAACAATGCTTCCTGCCCCCAGTCCTCACAGTGCTCCATGATACCTTTCATCACAATTCCTAGATGATCAATGTCATCACAATGCCCCATGACACCTGTCATCACAATTCGCTATGACCCTTGTCATCACAATACTCGATGAACCATGTCATCACAGTGTTCCAGGACACATGTCATCACAATGATCCATGACTACTTTCATCACAATGCTCCAATACACTTGTCATCACAATGCTCAATGGCCCCTGTTTTCATATTGCTCCATGATCTCTTTCATCACAATGCTCCATGACCACCGTCATCACCATGCCACATGACGCCTGTCATCTCAATGCTCCATGGCCCCTTTTATCACAATGCTCCATGAACCCAGTCATCACAGTGTTCCCTGCCCTTTTCATCACAATGCTCCATGGGCCCTGTCATCACCATGCTCCATGCCCTTGTCAACAAAATGCTCCAGAACACTTGTCATCATAATGCTCCATGCCAATGTCATCAAAATGCCCCATGACACTTGTCATCACAATGCTCTATGGCCTTTGTATTCACAATGCTCCATGGCCCCTGTCATCACAGTGCTCCATGATAACTTACATCACAATTCTAGATGACCACTGTCATAACAATACCCCATGACAGATGTCATCACAATTTACCATGGTCCTTGTCATCACAATGCTCCATGAACCCTGTCATCTCAATGCTCCATAGCCCTTGTATTCACAATGCTCCATTGCCCCTGTAATCACAGTGCTCCATGAACCCTTTCATCACAATGCTCCAAGACAGCTGTCATCACAATTCCCCATGATGCCTGCCATCACAAATCTCCAAGGCCTCTCTTACCAGAAAGCTGCATGATCCCTTTCAGCACAATGTTCCATGACTCTTTTCATCACAATGCTCCATGAGCCCTGTCATCACAAATTTCTCTGGCCATATCATCACAATGCTCCTTGTCACCTTTAATCACAATGCTCCATGCCCTTTTATCACAATGCTCCAGAATTCTTGTCATCGCAATGTTCCTGGACCGTGTCATCGCAATGATCCATGACTCCTTTCCTCACAGTGCTCCAGTACCCTTTTCATCACAATGCTCCATGCCATTGTCAGCACAATGCTACTTGGACCCTCTCATCAAAATGCTCCATCCCCTTTTCATCACAATGCTCCAGATATCCTATCATCACAATGCTCCTGGCCCGAGTCAACACAATGCTCCATGACCCCTGTCATCAAAATGCTTTATGAACCTTGTTATCAGAATATTCCATGACCCCTGTCATCAAAATGATCCATGACCGTTGTCATCACAATGCTGCATGATACCTTTCATCCCAACTCTCTGTGACCGCTGTCATCACAATGCTCCAGGACAATTTTCATCACAATGCTCCATGCCCCCTGTCATCACAGTGCCCCATAACCCCTGTAATCACAATGGTCCATGACCCTGTCATCACAACACTACATGACCCCTGTCATCACATTGTTCCATGGCCTATGTATTCACAATGCTCCATGGACCCTGTCATCACACTGCTCCATGTTCCCTTTCAACACAATGCTCCATGACCCCTGTCATCACAACGTCCCATGAAAGTTGTCATCAAAATGCTCCATGACCCCGGTCACCACAAGGTTCCCTGCCCTTGTCATCACAATGCTCCATGACCCTTGTAATCACAATGGTACATGGCCTTGTCATCACAATGTTCCATGGCCTCTGTCATCACCATGCTCCATGGTCTTTCTCATCACAATGCTCTATGACCCCTGTCATCACAATGCTTGATGACCATTGTCATCACAATGCTCCAAGGCCCCTGTCATCACAATGCCTCATGGTCTTTGTAATCACAATGCTCAATGACCCCTGTCATCACAATGCTCCATGGCCCCTGTAATCACAATGCTCAATACCCTTGTCATCACAATGCTCCAGAACACTTGTCATCATAATGCTGCATTCCCGTGGCATCCCATTGCTCAATGACACTTGTCATCAAAATGTTCCTTGCCCTTTGTCATCACAGTGCTCCATGATACCTTTAATCAAAATTCTACATGACCACTGTCATCACAATGCAAGATGACCAAGGTCATCACAATGCCCCATGACACGTGTCATCACAATTCACCTTGGCCCTTTTCATCTCAATGCTGTATGAACCGTGTCATCACTAGGTGCCAGGACACTTGTCATCACAGTGATCCATGACCACTTTCATCACAATGCTCCATGAACTCTGTTATCTCAATGCTCCATGGCCTTTGTATTCACAATGCTCCATTGTCCCGATAATCGCGTTGCTCCATGAACACTTTCATCACAATGCTCCTTGACCACTGTCACCATAATGCCCCATGAGGTCTCTCATCACTGTGCTCCAAGGCCACTCTCATCAAAATGCTCCATGATCTGTGTCAGCACAATATTGCATGACACTTGTCATCACAATGCTCCATGATCCCTGTAATCACAATGATCCCTGCCAATGTTATCAAATTGCTCCATGTCTCCTGTAATCACAATACTCCATGCCCTTGTCATCACAATGCTCCAGGTCTGTTGTCATCACCATGCTTCATGCCCGTGTCATCACAATGCTCCATGAATCTTGTCTTCACAATGCTCCATGGCCTTTGTCATCACAATGCTCCGTGACCCCTGTCAACACAATGCGTAATGAACCCTGTCATCAAAATGCTAAATGGCACTTGTCATCACAATGCTCTATGATGCCTGTCATCTCTATTCTCCATGTCACTTGTTGTCACAATGCTCCATGGCCCCTGTAACCACAGTACTCCATGACCCCTTTCATCACAATGCCCAATGCCACCTCTCATCACAATTCTCCATGGCATTTGTCATCACGATGCTCCATGACACCTGTCATCACAATGCTCCATGACACTTGTCATCACAATCCTTGATGGCCCTTGTCATCACAGTGTTCCTTGGTGCTTTTCATCGCAATGCTCCATGACAAGTTTCATCAAAATACTCCAAGATTTGTTTCATCAGAATGCTCCATGGCCCTTGTCATTACAAATCCACATGATCCCTTTCATCACAATTCTCCATGGCAACTTACATAAAAATCCTCCATGCCCCTGTCATCACAATGCCCAATAATACCTGTTTTTACAATGATCCAAGACCCTTGTCATCACAAGGCTCCATGTCCCTTGTATTCACAATGCTCCATGGGCCTTGTCATCACAATGCTCCATGAAATATTTCCTCACAATGCTCCAGTACGCCTTTCATCCAAATTCCCCATGGCCACTGTCATCACAGTTCTCCATGACCCCTGTCATCGTAATGGTCCATGACCCGTTTCATCTCAATTCTCCATGACACCTGTCATCACAATGCTCCATGGCCTTTGTCATCACAATGCTCCATGGCCCCTGTAATCACAGTGCTCCATGACCCGTTTCATCTCAATTCTACATGACCTAACTCATCACAATGCCCCATGACCCCTGTAATCACAATGCTCGATGACCCTTGTCATCACAGTGCTCCAAGCCTTTGTCATCACACTGCTCCATGGCCCTTGTAATCACAATGCTCCATGCCGTTGTCATCACAAGGCTCCAGAACTCTTGTCATTATACTGCTCCTTGTCCGTTTCATCACCATGCTCCATGAAACTTGTCATCACAATGCTCCACGGCCCCTCTCATTACTGTGCTCCATAATAACTTTAATCACATTTCTAGATGACCACTGCCATCACAATGCCCCATGACATTGTCATCACAATTCACCATGACCATTGTCATCACAATGCTCCATGAACAATGTCATCACAGGGTCCCAGGACTCTTGTCATCACAATGATCCATTACCACTTTCATCTCAATGCTCCATGACCACTGTCATCTAAATGCTCCATGGCCTTTGTATTCACAATGCTCCATGGCCCCTGTAATCACAGTGCTCCATAACACCTTTCATCATAATGCTCCATAACCACTGCCATCTCAATGACCCATGATGCCTGTCATCACAATTCTCCAAGGCCCCTCTCATCACAATGCTCGATGACACTTGTCATCACATTGCTCAATAATACCTGTCATCACAGTGTTCCCTGCCCATGTCATCACAATGCTCCATGTCCCCTATAATCACAATGCTCCATTCCTTTTTCCTCACAATGCTCCAGAATTCTTGTCATCACAATGTTCCATGACCGTGGCATCACAATGCTCCATGGCCCTTGTCATCGCAATGCTCTAGAATTCTTGTCATCACAGTGTTTCATGACCGTGTCATCACAATGCTACATGACCCTGGTCATCACAGTTCTCCATGACCTTTGTCATCACAATGCTCTATGTCGCTTTTCATCAAAATTCTCAATGACCACTTTAATCACTATGCTCGCTGACCATTTTCATCACATTTCTCTATTGTCATTACAATTCCCCGTGGCCCCTTTCTTCACAATGCTCCATGATGCCTGTCATCACAATGCTCCATGGCTTTTGTTATCACAATGCTCCAGGACCTGTTTCATCACAATACTCCATCCCCCTTGTCATCACAGTACACAATGAAACCTTTCATTACAATGGTCCATGACACTTGTCATCACAGTGCTCCATGGCCTTTATTGTCACAATGCTCCCAGGCACTTTTCATCACGATGTTCCATGAAAACTTTCATCACATTGCTCCATGACCATTTTAATCACAATAGTCCATACCCTTGTCAACACAATGCTGCAGAATCCCTGTCATCACAATTCTCCATGACTGCTGTCATCACAATAATCCAGGACAATTTTCATAACAATGCTTCCTGCCCCCAGTCCTCACAGTGCTCCATGATACCTTTCATCACAATTCCTAGATGATCAATGTCATCACAATACCCCATGACACCTGTCATCACAATTTGCTATGACCCTTGTCATCAGAATACTCGATGAACTGTGTCATCACAGTGTTCCAGGACACATGTCATCACAAAGATCCATGATTACTTTCATCACAATGCTCCAATACACCTTTCATCACAATGCTCCATGGCCCCTGTTATCATATTGCTCCATGATATCTTTCATCACAATGCTCCATGACCCTGTCATCACAATGCTACATGACCCCTGTCATCACATTGTTCCATGGCCTATGTATTCACAATGCTCCATGGACCCTGTAATCACACTGCTCCATGTTCCCTTTCAACACAATGCTCCATGACCCCTGTCATCACAACGTTCCATGAAAGTTGTCATCAAAATGCTCCATGACCCCGGTCACCACAAGGTTCGCTGCCCTTGTCATTACAATGCTCCATGACCCTTGTTATCACAATGATACATGACCTTTTCATCACAATGTTCCATGGCCTCTGTCATCACCATGCTCCATGGTCGTTCTCATCACAATGCTCTATGACCCCTGTCATCACAATGCTTGATGACCATTGTCATCACAATGCTCCAAGGCCCCTGTCATCACAATGCCTCATGGTCTTTGTAATCACAATACTCAATGACCCGTCATCACAATGCTCCATGCCATTGTCATCACAATGCTCCATGGCCCCTGTAATCACAATGCTCAATACACTTCTCATCACAATGCTCCAGAACACTTGTCATCATAATGCTCCATTCCCGTGTCATCCCATTGCTCAATGACACTTGTCATCAAAATGTTCCTTGCCCTGTGTCATCACAGTGCTCCATGATACCTTTAATCAAAATTCTACATGACCACTGTCATCACAATGCAAGATGACCAAGTTCATCACAATGCCCCATGACATTCTCATCACAATTCACCATGACCATTGTCATCACAATGCTCCATGAACCATGTCATCACAGGGTCTCTGGACACTTGTCATCACAATGATCCATTACCACTTTCATCACAATGCTCCATGACCACTGTCTTCTCACTGCTCCATGGCCTTTGTATTCACAATGCTCCATGGCCCCTGTAATCACAGTGCTCCATAACACCTTTCATCATAATGCTCCATGACCACTGCCATCTCAATGCCCCATGACGCCTGTCATCACAATTCGCTATGACCCTTGTCCTCACAATACTCGATGAACCGTGTCATCACAGTGTTCCAGGACACATGTCATCACAATGATCCATGACTACTCTCATCACAATGATCCAATACACCTGTCATCACAATGCTCCATGCCCTTGTCATCAAAATGCTCCAGAACTCTTGTCATCATAATGCTCCATGCCAATGTCATCAAAATGCCCCATGACACTTGTCATCACAATGCTCCATGGCCTTTGTCTTCACAATGTTCCATTGCCCCTGTCATCACAATGCTCCATGCCCTTGTCATCAAAATGCTCCAGAACTCTTGTCATCATAATGTTCCATGCCAATGTCATCAAAATGCCCCATGACACTTGTCATCACAATGATCCATGCCCTTGTAATCACAATGCTCCAGAACCCTTGTCATCATAATGATGAATGCCCGTGTCATCACAAAGCTCCATGATACTTGTCATCACAATGCTCCATGGCCTTTGTCATCACAATGTTTCATGGCCCCTGTCATCACAGTGCTCCATGATACCTTTCATCACAATTCTAGATGACCACTGTCATCACAATGCCCCAAGACACATGTCATCACAATTCGCCATGGCCCTTGTCATCACAATGCTCCATGACCCGTGTCATCACAATGGTCCAGGACACTTTTCATCACAATGATCCATGATCACTTTCATCACAATGCTCCATGAACCCTGTCATCTCAATGCTCCATAGCCTTTGTATTCACAATGCTCAATGGCCCCTATAATCACAGTGCTCCATGAACCATTTCATCACAATACTCCAAGACCGCTGTCATCACAATGCCCCATGACGCCTGCCCTCATAAATCTCCAAGTCCTCTCTTGCCTAAAAGCTCCATGATCCCTGTCAGCACAATGTTCCATGACACTTTTCATCACAATGCTCCATGACCCCTGTCATCACAAAGTTCTCTACCCATATCATCACAATGCTCCTTGTCACCTTTAATCACAATGCTCCATGCCCTTTCATCACAATGCTCCAGAATTCTTGTCATCGCAATGTTCCTTGACCGTGTCATCACAATGCTCCATGACCCTTGTCATCACAAAGCTCGATGACCCTTGTCATCACAATGATCCATGACTCCTTTCCTCACAGTGCTCCAGTACCCTTTTCATCACAATGCTCCATGCCATTGTCAGCACAATGCTCCTTGGACCCTGTCATCAAAATGCTCCATCCCCTTTTCATCCCATTGCTCCAGATATCCTATCATCACAATGCTCCTGGCCCGAGTCAACACAATGCTCCATGACCCCTGTCATCAAAATGCTTTATGAACCTTGTTATCAGAATATTCCATGACCCCTGTCATCAAAATGATCCATGACCGTTGTCATCACAATGCTGCATGATACCTTTCATCCCAACTCTCTGTGACCGCTGTCATCACAATGCTCCAGGACAATTTTCATCACAATGCTCCATGCCCCCTGTCATCACAGTGCCCCATAACCCCTGTAATCACAATGGTCCATGACCCTGTCATCACAACACTACATGACCCCTGTCATCACATTGTTCCATGGCCTATGTATTCACAATGCTCCATGGACCCTGTAATCACACTGCTCCATGTTCCCTTTCAACACAATGCTCCATGACCCCTGTCATCACAACGTCCCATGAAAGTTGTCATCAAAATGCTCCATGACCCCGGTCACCACAAGGTTCCCTGCCCTTGTCATCACAATGCTCCATGACCCTTGTAATCACAATGGTACATGGCCTTGTCATCACAATGTTCCATGGCCTCTGTCATCACCATGCTCCATGGTCTTTCTCATCACAATGCTCTATGACCCCTGTCATCACAATGCTTGATGACCATTGTCATCACAATGCTCCAAGGCCCCTGTCATCACAATGCCTCATGGTCTTTGTAATCACAATGCTCAATGACCCCTGTCATCACAATGCTCCATGGCCCCTGTAATCACAATGCTCAATACCCTTGTCATCACAATGCTCCAGAACACTTGTCATCATAATGCTGCATTCCCGTGGCATCCCATTGCTCAATGACACTTGTCATCAAAATGTTCCTTGCCCTTTGTCATCACAGTGCTCCATGATACCTTTAATCAAAATTCTACATGACCACTGTCATCACAATGCAAGATGACCAAGGTCATCACAATGCCCCATGACACGTGTCATCACAATTCACCTTGGCCCTTTTCATCTCAATGCTGTATGAACCGTGTCATCACTAGGTGCCAGGACACTTGTCATCACAGTGATCCATGACCACTTTCATCACAATGCTCCATGAACTCTGTTATCTCAATGCTCCATGGCCTTTGTATTCACAATGCTCCATTGTCCCGATAATCGCGTTGCTCCATGAACACTTTCATCACAATGCTCCTTGACCACTGTCACCATAATGCCCCATGAGGTCTCTCATCACTGTGCTCCAAGGCCACTCTCATCAAAATGCTCCATGATCTGTGTCAGCACAATATTGCATGACACTTGTCATCACAATGCTCCATGATCCCTGTAATCACAATGATCCCTGCCAATGTTATCAAATTGCTCCATGTCTCCTGTAATCACAATACTCCATGCCCTTGTCATCACAATGCTCCAGGTCTGTTGTCATCACCATGCTTCATGCCCGTGTCATCACAATGCTCCATGAATCTTGTCTTCACAATGCTCCATGGCCTTTGTCATCACAATGCTCCGTGACCCCTGTCAACACAATGCCTAATGAGCCCTGTCATCAAAATGCTAAATGGCACTTGTCATCACAATGCTCTATGATGCCTGTCATCACTATTCTCCATGTCACTTGTTGTCACAATGCTCCATGGCCCCTGTAACCACAGTACTCCATGACCCCTTTCATCACAATGCCCAATGCCACCTCTCATCACAATTCTCCATGGCATTTGTCATCACGATGCTCCATGACACCTGTCATCACAATGCTCCATGACACTTGTCATCACAATCCTTGATGGCCCTTGTCATCACAGTGTTCCTTGGTGCTTTTCATCACAATGCTCCATGACAAGTTTCATCAAAATACTCCAAGATTTGTTTCATCAGAATGCTCCATGGCCCTTGTCATTACAAATCCACATGATCCCTTTCATCACAATTCTCCATGGCAACTTACATAAAAATCCTCCATGCCCCTGTCATCACAATGCCCAATAATACCTGTTTTTACAATGATCCAAGACCCTTGTCATCACAAGGCTCCATGTCCCTTGTATTCACAATGCTCCATGGGCCTTGTCCTCACAATGCTCCATGAAATATTTCCTCACAATGCTCCAGTACGCCTTTCATCCAAATTCCCCATGGCCACTGTCATCACAGTTCTCCATGACCCCTGTCATCGTAATGGTCCATGACCCGTTTCATCTCAATTCTCCATGACACCTGTCATCACAATGCTCCATGGCCTTTGTCATCACAATGCTCCATGGCCCCTGTAATCACAGTGCTCCATGACCCGTTTCATCTCAATTCTACATGACCTAACTCATCACAATGCCCCATGACCCCTGTAATCACAATGCTCGATGACCCTTGTCATCACAGTGCTCCAAGCCTTTGTCATCACACTGCTCCATGGCCCTTGTAATCACAATGCTCCATGCCCTTGTCATCACAAGGCTCCAGAACTCTTGTCATTATAATGCTCCTTGTCCGTTTCATCACCATGCTCCATGAAACTTGTCATCACAATGCTCCACGGCCCCTCTCATTACTGTGCTCCATAATAACTTTAATCACATTTCTAGATGACCACTGCCATCACAATGCCCCATGACATTGTCATCACAATTCACCATGACCATTGTCATCACAATGCTCCATGAACAATGTCATCACAGGGTCCCAGGACACTTGTCATCACAATGATCCATTACCACTTTCATCTCAATGCTCCATGACCACTGTCATCTAAATGCTCCATGGCCTTTGTATTCACAATGCTCCATGGCCCCTGTAATCACAGTGCTCCATAACACCTTTCATCATAATGCTCCATAACCACTGCCATCTCAATGACCCATGATGCCTGTCATCACAATTCTCCAAGGCCCCTCTCATCACAATGCTCGATGACACTTGTCATCACATTGCTCAATAATACCTGTCATCACAGTGTTCCCTGCCCATGTCATCACAATGCTCCATGTCCCCTATAATCACAATGCTCCATTCCTTTTTCCTCACAATGCTCCAGAATTCTTGTCATCACAATGTTCCATGACCGTGGCATCACAATGCTCCATGGCCCTTGTCATCACAATGCTCTAGAATTCTTGTCATCACAGTGTTTCATGACCGTGTCATCACAATGCTACATGACCCTGGTCATCACAGTTCTCCATGACCTTTGTCATCACAATGCTCTATGTCGCTTTTCATCAAAATTCTCAATGACCACTTTAATCACTATGCTCGCTGACCATTTTCATCACATTTCTCTATTGTCATTACAATTCCCCATGGCCCCTTTCTTCACAATGCTCCATGATGCCTGTCATCACAATGCTCCATGGCTTTTGTTATCACAATGCTCCAGGACCTGTTTCATCACAATACTCCATCCCCCTTGTCATCACAGTACACAATGAAACCTTTCATTACAATGGTCCATGACACTTGTCATCACAGTGCTCCATGGCCTTTATTGTCACAATGCTCCCAGGCACTTTTCATCACGATGTTCCATGAAAACTTTCATCACATTGCTCCATGACCATTTTAATCACAATAGTCCATACCCTTGTCAACACAATGCTGCAGAATCCCTGTCATCACAATTCTCCATGACTGCTGTCATCACAATAATCCAGGACAATTTTCATAACAATGCTTCCTGCCCCCAGTCCTCACAGTGCTCCATGATACCTTTCATCACAATTCCTAGATGATCAATGTCATCACAATGCCCCATGACACCTGTCATCACAATTTGCTATGACCCTTGTCATCAGAATACTCGATGAACTGTGTCATCACAGTGTTCCAGGACACATGTCATCACAAAGATCCATGATTACTTTCATCACAATGCTCCAATACACCTTTCATCACAATGCTCCATGGCCCCTGTTATCATATTGCTCCATGATATCTTTCATCACAATGCTCCATGACCCTGTCATCACAATGCTACATGACCCCTGTCATCACATTGTTCCATGGCCTATGTATTCACAATGCTCCATGGACCCTGTAATCACACTGCTCCATGTTCCCTTTCAACACAATGCTCCATGACCCCTGTCATCACAACGTTCCATGAAAGTTGTCATCAAAATGCTCCATGACCCCGGTCACCACAAGGTTCGCTGCCCTTGTCATTACAATGCTCCATGACCCTTGTTATCACAATGATACATGACCTTTTCATCACAATGTTCCATGGCCTCTGTCATCACCATGCTCCATGGTCGTTCTCATCACAATGCTCTATGACCCCTGTCATCACAATGCTTGATGACCATTGTCATCACAATGCTCCAAGGCCCCTGTCATCACAATGCCTCATGGTCTTTGTAATCACAATACTCAATGACCCGTCATCACAATGCTCCATGCCATTGTCATCACAATGCTCCATGGCCCCTGTAATCACAATGCTCAATACACTTCTCATCACAATGCTCCAGAACACTTGTCATCATAATGCTCCATTCCCGTGTCATCCCATTGCTCAATGACACTTGTCATCAAAATGTTCCTTGCCCTGTGTCATCACAGTGCTCCATGATACCTTTAATCAAAATTCTACATGACCACTGTCATCACAATGCAAGATGACCAAGTTCATCACAATGCCCCATGACATTCTCATCACAATTCACCATGACCATTGTCATCACAATGCTCCATGAACCATGTCATCACAGGGTCTCTGGACACTTGTCATCACAATGATCCATTACCACTTTCATCACAATGCTCCATGACCACTGTCTTCTCACTGCTCCATGGCCTTTGTATTCACAATGCTCCATGGCCCCTGTAATCACAGTGCTCCATAACACCTTTCATCATAATGCTCCATGACCACTGCCATCTCAATGCCCCATGACGCCTGTCATCACAATTCGCTATGACCCTTGTCCTCACAATACTCGATGAACCGTGTCATCACAGTGTTCCAGGACACATGTCATCACAATGATCCATGACTACTCTCATCACAATGATCCAATACACCTGTCATCACAATGCTCCATGCCCTTGTCATCAAAATGCTCCAGAACTCTTGTCATCATAATGCTCCATGCCAATGTCATCAAAATGCCCCATGACACTTGTCATCACAATGCTCCATGGCCTTTGTCTTCACAATGTTCCATTGCCCCTGTCATCACAATGCTCCATGCCCTTGTCATCAAAATGCTCCAGAACTCTTGTCATCATAATGTTCCATGCCAATGTCATCAAAATGCCCCATGACACTTGTCATCACAATGATCCATGCCCTTGTAATCACAATGCTCCAGAACCCTTGTCATCATAATGATGAATGCCCGTGTCATCACAAAGCTCCATGATACTTGTCATCACAATGCTCCATGGCCTTTGTCATCACAATGTTTCATGGCCCCTGTCATCACAGTGCTCCATGATACCTTTCATCACAATTCTAGATGACCACTGTCATCACAATGCCCCAAGACACATGTCATCACAATTCGCCATGGCCCTTGTCATCACAATGCTCCATGACCCGTGTCATCACAATGGTCCAGGACACTTTTCATCACAATGATCCATGATCACTTTCATCACAATGCTCCATGAACCCTGTCATCTCAATGCTCCATAGCCTTTGTATTCACAATGCTCAATGGCCCCTGTAATCACAGTGCTCCATGAACCATTTCATCACAATACTCCAAGACCGCTGTCATCACAATGCCCCATGACGCCTGCCCTCATAAATCTCCAAGTCCTCTCTTGCCTAAAAGCTCCATGATCCCTGTCAGCACAATGTTCCATGACACTTTTCATCACAATGCTCCATGACCCCTGTCATCACAAAGTTCTCTACCCATATCATCACAATGCTCCTTGTCACCTTTAATCACAATGCTCCATGCCCTTTCATCACAATGCTCCAGAATTCTTGTCATCGCAATGTTCCTTGACCGTGTCATCACAATGCTCCATGACCCTTGTCATCACAAAGCTCGATGACCCTTGTCATCACAATGATCCATGACTCCTTTCCTCACAGTGCTCCAGTACCCTTTTCATCACAATGCTCCATGCCATTGTCAGCACAATGCTCCTTGGACCCTCTCATCAAAATGCTCCATCCCCTTTTCATCACATTGCTCCAGATATCCTATCATCACAATGCTCCTGGCCCGAGTCAACACAATGCTCCATGACCCCTGTCATCAAAATGCTTTATGAACCTTGTTATCAGAATATTCCATGACCCCTGTCATCAAAATGATCCATGACCGTTGTCATCACAATGCTGCATGATACCTTTCATCCCAACTCTCTGTGACCGCTGTCATCACAATGCTCCAGGACAATTTTCATCACAATGCTCCATGCCCCCTGTCATCACAGTGCCCCATAACCCCTGTAATCACAATGGTCCATGACCCTGTCATCACAACACTACATGACCCCTGTCATCACATTGTTCCATGGCCTATGTATTCACAATGCTCCATGGACCCTGTCATCACACTGCTCCATGTTCCCTTTCAACACAATGCTCCATGACCCCTGTCATCACAACGTCCCATGAAAGTTGTCATCAAAATGCTCCATGACCCCGGTCACCACAAGGTTCCCTGCCCTTGTCATCACAATGCTCCATGACCCTTGTAATCACAATGGTACATGGCCTTGTCATCACAATGTTCCATGGCCTCTGTCATCACCATGCTCCATGGTCTTTCTCATCACAATGCTCTATGACCCCTGTCATCACAATGCTTGATGACCATTGTCATCACAATGCTCCAAGGCCCCTGTCATCACAATGCCTCATGGTCTTTGTAATCACAATGCTCAATGACCCCTGTCATCACAATGCTCCATGGCCCCTGTAATCACAATGCTCAATACCCTTGTCATCACAATGCTCCAGAACACTTGTCATCATAATGCTGCATTCCCGTGGCATCCCATTGCTCAATGACACTTGTCATCAAAATGTTCCTTGCCCTTTGTCATCACAGTGCTCCATGATACCTTTAATCAAAATTCTACATGACCACTGTCATCACAATGCAAGATGACCAAGGTCATCACAATGCCCCATGACACGTGTCATCACAATTCACCTTGGCCCTTTTCATCTCAATGCTGTATGAACCGTGTCATCACTAGGTGAGAGGACACTTGTCATCACAGTGATCCATGACCACTTCCATCACAATGCTCCATGAACTCTGTTATCTCAATGCTCCATGGCCTTTGTATTCACAATGCTCCATTGTCCCGATAATCGCGTTGCTCCATGAACACTTTCATCACAATGCTCCTTGACCACTGTCACCATAATGCCCCATGAGGTCTCTCATCACTGTGCTCCAAGGCCACTCTCATCAAAATGCTCCATGATCTGTGTCAGCACAATATTGCATGACACTTGTCATCACAATGCTCCATGATCCCTGTAATCACAATGATCCCTGCCAATGTTATCAAATTGCTCCATGTCTCCTGTAATCACAATACTCCATGCCCTTGTCATCACAATGCTCCAGGTCTGTTGTCATCACCATGCTTCATGCCCGTGTCATCACAATGCTCCATGAATCTTGTCTTCACAATGCTCCATGGCCTTTGTCATCACAATGCTCCGTGACCCCTGTCAACACAATGCGTAATGAACCCTGTCATCAAAATGCTAAATGGCACTTGTCATCACAATGCTCTATGATGCCTGTCATCTCTATTCTCCATGTCACTTGTTGTCACAATGCTCCATGGCCCCTGTAACCACAGTACTCCATGACCCCTTTCATCACAATGCCCAATGCCACCTCTCATCACAATTCTCCATGGCATTTGTCATCACGATGCTCCATGACACCTGTCATCACAATGCTCCATGACACTTGTCATCACAATCCTTGATGGCCCTTGTCATCACAGTGTTCCTTGGTGCTTTTCATCGCAATGCTCCATGACAAGTTTCATCAAAATACTCCAAGATTTGTTTCATCAGAATGCTCCATGGCCCTTGTCATTACAAATCCACATGATCCCTTTCATCACAATTCTCCATGGCAACTTACATAAAAATCCTCCATGCCCCTGTCATCACAATGCCCAATAATACCTGTTTTTACAATGATCCAAGACCCTTGTCATCACAAGGCTCCATGTCCCTTGTATTCACAATGCTCCATGGGCCTTGTCATCACAATGCTCCATGAAATATTTCCTCACAATGCTCCAGTACGCCTTTCATCCAAATTCCCCATGGCCACTGTCATCACAGTTCTCCATGACCCCTGTCATCGTAATGGTCCATGACCCGTTTCATCTCAATTCTCCATGACACCTGTCATCACAATGCTCCATGGCCTTTGTCATCACAATGCTCCATGGCCCCTGTAATCACAGTGCTCCATGACCCGTTTCATCTCAATTCTACATGACCTAACTCATCACAATGCCCCATGACCCCTGTAATCACAATGCTCGATGACCCTTGTCATCACAGTGCTCCAAGCCTTTGTCATCACACTGCTCCATGGCCCTTGTAATCACAATGCTCCATGCCCTTGTCATCACAAGGCTCCAGAACTCTTGTCATTATAATGCTCCTTGTCCGTTTCATCACCATGCTCCATGAAACTTGTCATCACAATGCTCCACGGCCCCTCTCATTACTGTGCTCCATAATAACTTTAATCACATTTCTAGATGACCACTGCCATCACAATGCCCCATGACATTGTCATCACAATTCACCATGACCATTGTCATCACAATGCTCCATGAACAATGTCATCACAGGGTCCCAGGACACTTGTCATCACAATGATCCATTACCACTTTCATCTCAATGCTCCATGACCACTGTCATCTAAATGCTCCATGGCCTTTGTATTCACAATGCTCCATGGCCCCTGTAATCACAGTGCTCCATAACACCTTTCATCATAATGCTCCATAACCACTGCCATCTCAATGACCCATGATGCCTGTCATCACAATTCTCCAAGGCCCCTCTCATCACAATGCTCGATGACACTTGTCATCACATTGCTCAATAATACCTGTCATCACAGTGTTCCCTGCCCATGTCATCACAATGCTCCATGTCCCCTATAATCACAATGCTCCATTCCTTTTTCCTCACAATGCTCCAGAATTCTTGTCATCACAATGTTCCATGACCGTGGCATCACAATGCTCCATGGCCCTTGTCATCGCAATGCTCTAGAATTCTTGTCATCACAGTGTTTCATGACCGTGTCATCACAATGCTACATGACCCTGGTCATCACAGTTCTCCATGACCTTTGTCATCACAATGCTCTATGTCGCTTTTCATCACAATTCTCAATGACCACTTTAATCACTATGCTCGCTGACCATTTTCATCACATTTCTCTATTGTCATTACAATTCCCCGTGGCCCCTTTCTTCACAATGCTCCATGATGCCTGTCATCACAATGCTCCATGGCTTTTGTTATCACAATGCTCCAGGACCTGTTTCATCACAATACTCCATCCCCCTTGTCATCACAGTACACAATGAAACCTTTCATTACAATGGTCCATGACACTTGTCATCACAGTGCTCCATGGCCTTTATTGTCACAATGCTCCCAGGCACTTTTCATCACGATGTTCCATGAAAACTTTCATCACATTGCTCCATGACCATTTTAATCACAATAGTCCATACCCTTGTCAACACAATGCTGCAGAATCCCTGTCATCACAATTCTCCATGACTGCTGTCATCACAATAATCCAGGACAATTTTCATAACAATGCTTCCTGCCCCCAGTCCTCACAGTGCTCCATGATACCTTTCATCACAATTCCTAGATGATCAATGTCATCACAATGCCCCATGACACCTGTCATCACAATTTGCTATGACCCTTGTCATCAGAAT
This sequence comes from Balaenoptera physalus, assembly GCF_965194825.1. Lineage (NCBI taxonomy): Eukaryota > Metazoa > Chordata > Mammalia > Artiodactyla > Balaenopteridae > Balaenoptera > Balaenoptera physalus. The sequence continues at coordinate 126,539 of NW_028125343.1, read as the reverse complement.
ACTCGATGAACTGTGTCATCACAGTGTTCCAGGACACATGTCATCACAAAGATCCATGATTACTTTCATCACAATGCTCCAATACACCTTTCATCACAATGCTCCATGGCCCCTGTTATCATATTGCTCCATGATATCTTTCATCACAATGCTCCATGACCCTGTCATCACAATGCTACATGACCCCTGTCATCACATTGTTCCATGGCCTATGTATTCACAATGCTCCATGGACCCTGTAATCACACTGCTCCATGTTCCCTTTCAACACAATGCTCCATGACCCCTGTCATCACAACGTTCCATGAAAGTTGTCATCAAAATGCTCCATGACCCCGGTCACCACAAGGTTCGCTGCCCTTGTCATTACAATGCTCCATGACCCTTGTTATCACAATGATACATGACCTTTTCATCACAATGTTCCATGGCCTCTGTCATCACCATGCTCCATGGTCGTTCTCATCACAGTGCTCTATGACCCCTGTCATCACAATGCTTGATGACCATTGTCATCACAATGCTCCAAGGCCCCTGTCATCACAATGCCTCATGGTCTTTGTAATCACAATACTCAATGACCCGTCATCACAATGCTCCATGCCATTGTCATCACAATGCTCCATGGCCCCTGTAATCACAATGCTCAATACACTTCTCATCACAATGCTCCAGAACACTTGTCATCATAATGCTCCATTCCCGTGTCATCCCATTGCTCAATGACACTTGTCATCAAAATGTTCCTTGCCCTGTGTCATCACAGTGCTCCATGATACCTTTAATCAAAATTCTACATGACCACTGTCATCACAATGCAAGATGACCAAGTTCATCACAATGCCCCATGACATTGTCATCACAATTCACCATGACCATTGTCATCACAATGCTCCATGAACCATGTCATCACAGGGTCTCTGGACACTTGTCATCACAATGATCCATTACCACTTTCATCACAATGCTCCATGACCACTGTCTTCTCACTGCTCCATGGCCTTTGTATTCACAATGCTCCATGGCCCCTGTAATCACAGTGCTCCATAACACCTTTCATCATAATGCTCCATGACCACTGCCATCTCAATGCCCCATGACGCCTGTCATCACAATTCGCTATGACCCTTGTCCTCACAATACTCGATGAACCGTGTCATCACAGTGTTCCAGGACACATGTCATCACAATGATCCATGACTACTCTCATCACAATGATCCAATACACCTGTCATCACAATGCTCCATGCCCTTGTCATCAAAATGCTCCAGAACTCTTGTCATCATAATGCTCCATGCCAATGTCATCAAAATGCCCCATGACACTTGTCATCACAATGCTCCATGGCCTTTGTCTTCACAATGTTCCATTGCCCCTGTCATCACAATGCTCCATGCCCTTGTCATCAAAATGCTCCAGAACTCTTGTCATCATAATGTTCCATGCCAATGTCATCAAAATGCCCCATGACACTTGTCATCACAATGATCCATGCCCTTGTAATCACAATGCTCCAGAACCCTTGTCATCATAATGATGAATGCCCGTGTCATCACAAAGCTCCATGATACTTGTCATCACAATGCTCCATGGCCTTTGTCATCACAATGTTTCATGGCCCCTGTCATCACAGTGCTCCATGATACCTTTCATCACAATTCTAGATGACCACTGTCATCACAATGCCCCAAGACACATGTCATCACAATTCGCCATGGCCCTTGTCATCACAATGCTCCATGACCCGTGTCATCACAATGGTCCAGGACACTTTTCATCACAATGATCCATGATCACTTTCATCACAATGCTCCATGAACCCTGTCATCTCAATGCTCCATAGCCTTTGTATTCACAATGCTCAATGGCCCCTGTAATCACAGTGCTCCATGAACCATTTCATCACAATACTCCAAGACCGCTGTCATCACAATGCCCCATGACGCCTGCCCTCATAAATCTCCAAGTCCTCTCTTGCCTAAAAGCTCCATGATCCCTGTCAGCACAATGTTCCATGACACTTTTCATCACAATGCTCCATGACCCCTGTCATCACAAAGTTCTCTACCCATATCATCACAATGCTCCTTGTCACCTTTAATCACAATGCTCCATGCCCTTTCATCACAATGCTCCAGAATTCTTGTCATCGCAATGTTCCTTGACCGTGTCATCACAATGCTCCATGACCCTTGTCATCACAAAGCTCGATGACCCTTGTCATCACAATGATCCATGACTCCTTTCCTCACAGTGCTCCAGTACCCTTTTCATCACAATGCTCCATGCCATTGTCAGCACAATGCTCCTTGGACCCTCTCATCAAAATGCTCCATCCCCTTTTCATCACATTGCTCCAGATATCCTATCATCACAATGCTCCTGGCCCGAGTCAACACAATGCTCCATGACCCCTGTCATCAAAATGCTTTATGAACCTTGTTATCAGAATATTCCATGACCCCTGTCATCAAAATGATCCATGACCGTTGTCATCACAATGCTGCATGATACCTTTCATCCCAACTCTCTGTGACCGCTGTCATCACAATGCTCCAGGACAATTTTCATCACAATGCTCCATGCCCCCTGTCATCACAGTGCCCCATAACCCCTGTAATCACAATGGTCCATGACCCTGTCATCACAACACTACATGACCCCTGTCATCACATTGTTCCATGGCCTATGTATTCACAATGCTCCATGGACCCTGTAATCACACTGCTCCATGTTCCCTTTCAACACAATGCTCCATGACCCCTGTCATCACAACGTCCCATGAAAGTTGTCATCAAAATGCTCCATGACCCCGGTCACCACAAGGTTCCCTGCCCTTGTCATCACAATGCTCCATGACCCTTGTAATCACAATGGTACATGGCCTTGTCATCACAATGTTCCATGGCCTCTGTCATCACCATGCTCCATGGTCTTTCTCATCACAATGCTCTATGACCCCTGTCATCACAATGCTTGATGACCATTGTCATCACAATGCTCCAAGGCCCCTGTCATCACAATGCCTCATGGTCTTTGTAATCACAATGCTCAATGACCCCTGTCATCACAATGCTCCATGGCCCCTGTAATCACAATGCTCAATACCCTTGTCATCACAATGCTCCAGAACACTTGTCATCATAATGCTGCATTCCCGTGGCATCCCATTGCTCAATGACACTTGTCATCAAAATGTTCCTTGCCCTTTGTCATCACAGTGCTCCATGATACCTTTAATCAAAATTCTACATGACCACTGTCATCACAATGCAAGATGACCAAGGTCATCACAATGCCCCATGACACGTGTCATCACAATTCACCTTGGCCCTTTTCATCTCAATGCTGTATGAACCGTGTCATCACTAGGTGAGAGGACACTTGTCATCACAGTGATCCATGACCACTTCCATCACAATGCTCCATGAACTCTGTTATCTCAATGCTCCATGGCCTTTGTATTCACAATGCTCCATTGTCCCGATAATCGCGTTGCTCCATGAACACTTTCATCACAATGCTCCTTGACCACTGTCACCATAATGCCCCATGAGGTCTCTCATCACTGTGCTCCAAGGCCACTCTCATCAAAATGCTCCATGATCTGTGTCAGCACAATATTGCATGACACTTGTCATCACAATGCTCCATGATCCCTGTAATCACAATGATCCCTGCCAATGTTATCAAATTGCTCCATGTCTCCTGTAATCACAATACTCCATGCCCTTGTCATCACAATGCTCCAGGTCTGTTGTCATCACCATGCTTCATGCCCGTGTCATCACAATGCTCCATGAATCTTGTCTTCACAATGCTCCATGGCCTTTGTCATCACAATGCTCCGTGACCCCTGTCAACACAATGCGTAATGAACCCTGTCATCAAAATGCTAAATGGCACTTGTCATCACAATGCTCTATGATGCCTGTCATCTCTATTCTCCATGTCACTTGTTGTCACAATGCTCCATGGCCCCTGTAACCACAGTACTCCATGACCCCTTTCATCACAATGCCCAATGCCACCTCTCATCACAATTCTCCATGGCATTTGTCATCACGATGCTCCATGACACCTGTCATCACAATGCTCCATGACACTTGTCATCACAATCCTTGATGGCCCTTGTCATCACAGTGTTCCTTGGTGCTTTTCATCGCAATGCTCCATGACAAGTTTCATCAAAATACTCCAAGATTTGTTTCATCAGAATGCTCCATGGCCCTTGTCATTACAAATCCACATGATCCCTTTCATCACAATTCTCCATGGCAACTTACATAAAAATCCTCCATGCCCCTGTCATCACAATGCCCAATAATACCTGTTTTTACAATGATCCAAGACCCTTGTCATCACAAGGCTCCATGTCCCTTGTATTCACAATGCTCCATGGGCCTTGTCATCACAATGCTCCATGAAATATTTCCTCACAATGCTCCAGTACGCCTTTCATCCAAATTCCCCATGGCCACTGTCATCACAGTTCTCCATGACCCCTGTCATCGTAATGGTCCATGACCCGTTTCATCTCAATTCTCCATGACACCTGTCATCACAATGCTCCATGGCCTTTGTCATCACAATGCTCCATGGCCCCTGTAATCACAGTGCTCCATGACCCGTTTCATCTCAATTCTACATGACCTAACTCATCACAATGCCCCATGACCCCTGTAATCACAATGCTCGATGACCCTTGTCATCACAGTGCTCCAAGCCTTTGTCATCACACTGCTCCATGGCCCTTGTAATCACAATGCTCCATGCCCTTGTCATCACAAGGCTCCAGAACACTTGTCATTATAATGCTCCATGTCCGTTTCATCACCATGCTCCATGAAACTTGTCATCACAATGCTCCACGGCCCCTCTCATTACTGTGCTCCATAATAACTTTAATCACATTTCTAGATGACCACTGCCATCACAATGCCCCATGACATTGTCATCACAATTCACCATGACCATTGTCATCACAATGCTCCATGAACAATGTCATCACAGGGTCCCAGGACACTTGTCATCACAATGATCCATTACCACTTTCATCTCAATGCTCCATGACCACTGTCATCTAAATGCTTCATGGCCTTTGTATTCACAATGCTCCATGGCCCCTGTAATCACAGTGCTCCATAACACCTTTCATCATAATGCTCCATAACCACTGCCATCTCAATGACCCATGATGCCTGTCATCACAATTCTCCAAGGCCCCTCTCATCACAATGCTCGATGACACTTGTCATCACATTGCTCAATAATACCTGTCATCACAGTGTTCCCTGCCCATGTCATCACAATGCTCCATGTCCCCTATAATCACAATGCTCCATTCCTTTTTCCTCACAATGCTCCAGAATTCTTGTCATCACAATGTTCCATGACCGTGGCATCACAATGCTCCATGGCCCTTGTCATCACAATGCTCTAGAATTCTTGTCATCACAGTGTTCCATGACCGTGTCATCACAATGCTACATGACCCTGGTCATCACAGTTCTCCATGACCTTTGTCATCACAATGCTCTATGTCGCTTTTCATCACAATTCTCAATGACCACTTTAATCACTATGCTCGCTGACCATTTTCATCACATTTCTCTATTGTCATTACAATTCCCCATGGCCCCTTTCTTCACAATGCTCCATGATGCCTGTCATCACAATGCTCCATGGCTTTTGTTATCACAATGCTCCAGGACCAGTTTCATCACAATACTCCATCCCCGTTTTCATCACAGTACACAATGAAACCTTTCATTACAATGGTCCATGACACTTGTCATCACAGTGCTCCATGGCCTTTATTGTCACAATGCTCCCAGGCACTTTTCATCACGATGTTCCATGAAAACTTTCATCACATTGCTCCATGACCATTTTAATCACAATAGTCCATACCCTTGTCAACACAATGCTGCATAATCCCTGTCATCACAATTCTCCATGACTGCTGTCATCACAATAATCCAGGACAATTTTCATAACAATGCTTCCTGCCCCCAGTCCTCACAGTGCTCCATGATACCTTTCATCACAATTCCTAGATGATCAATGTCATCACAATGCCCCATGACACCTGTCATCACAATTCTCTATGACCCTTGTCATCACAATACTCGATGAACTGTGTCATCACAATGTTCCAGGACACATGTCATCACAAAGATCCATGATTCCTTTCATCACAATGCTCCAATACACCTTTCATCACAATGCTCCATGGCCCCTGTTATCATATTGCTCCATGATATCTTTCATCACAATGCTCCATGACCCTGTCATCACAATGTTACATGACCCCTGTCATCACATTTTTCCATGGCCTATGTATTCACAATGCTCCATGGACCCTGTAATCACACTGCTCCATGTTCCCTTTCAACACAATGCTCCATGACACCTGTCAATACAACGTTCCATGAAAGTTCTCATCAAAATGCTCCATGACCCCGGTCACGACAAGGTTCCCTGCCCTTGTCATCACAATGCTCCATGACACTTGTAATCACAATGGTACATGGCCTTGTCATCACAATGTTCCATAGCCTCTGTTATCACCATGCTCCATGGTCTTTCTCATCACAATGCTCTATGACCCCTCTCATCACAATGCTTGATGACCATTGTCATCACAATGCTCCAAGGCCCCTGTCATAACAATGCCTCATGGTCTTTGTAATCACAATACTCAATGACCCATCATCACAATGCTCCATGCCATTGTCATCTCAATGCTCCATGGCCCCTGTAATCACAATGCTCAATACACTTCTCATCACAATTCTCCAGAACACTTGTCATCATAATGTTCCATTCCCGTGTCATCCCATTGCTCAATGACACTTGTCATCAAAATGTTCCTTGCCCTGTGTCATCACAGTGTTCCATGATACCTTTAATCAAAATTCTACATGACCACTCTCATCACAATGCAAGATGACCAAGGTCATCACAATGCCCCATGACATTCTCATCACAATTGACCATGACCACTGTCATCACAATGCTCCATGAACCATGTCATCACAGGGTCCCTGGACACTTGTCATCACAATGATCCATTACCACTTTCATCACAACGCTCCGTGACCACTGTCTTCTCACTGCTCCATGGCCTTTGTATTCACAATGCTCCATGGCCCCTGTAATCACAGTGCTCCATAACACCTTTCATCATAATGCTCCATGACCACTGCCATCTCAATGCACCCATGACGCCTGTTATCACAATTCGCTATGACCCTTGTCCTCACAATACTCGATGAACCGTGTCATCACAGTGTTCCAGGACACATATCATCACAATGATCCGTGACTACTCTCATCACAATGATCCAATACACCTGTCATCACAATACTCCATGCCCTTGTCATCAAAAGGCTCCAGAACTCTTGTCATCATAATGCTCCATGCCAATATCATCAAAATGCCCCATGACACTTGTCATCACAATGCTCCATGGCCTTTGTCTTCACAATGTTCCATGGCCCCTGTCATCACAATGCTCCATGCCCTTGTCATCAACATGCTGCAGAACTCTTGTCATCATAATGTTCCATGCCAATGTCATCAAAATGCCCCATGACACTTGTCATCACAATGATCCATGCCCTTGTCATCACAATGCTCCAGAATTCTTGTCATCATAATGATGAATGCCCGTGTCATCACAAAGCTCCATGATACTTGTCATCACAATGCTCCATAGCCTTTATCATCACAATGTTCCGTGCACCCTGTCATCACAGTGCTCCATGATGCCTTTCATCACAATTCTAGATGATCACTGTCATCACAATGCCCCAAGACACATGTCATCACAATTCGCCATGGCCCTTGTCATCACAATGCTCCATGACTAGTTTCATCACAATCGTCCAGGACACTTTTCATCACAATGATCCGAGATCATTTTCATCACAATGCTCCATGAACCCTGTCATCTCAATGCTCCATAGCCTTTGTATTCACAATGCTCAATGGCTCCTGTAATCACAGTGCTCCATGAACCATTTCATCACAATGCTCCAAGACCGCTGTCATCACAATGCCCCATGACGCCTGCCCTCATAAATCTCCAAGTCCTCTCTTGCCAAAAAGCTCCATGATCCCTGTCAGCACAATGTTCCATGACACTTTTCATCACAATGCTCCATGACCCCTGTCATCACAAAGTTCTCTGCCCATATCATCACAATGCTCCTTGTCACCTTTAATCACAATGCTCCATGCCCTTTCATCACAATGCTCCAGAATTCTTGTCATCACAATGTTCCTTGACCGTGTCATCACAATGCTCCATGACCCTTGTCATCGCAAAGCTCCATGACCCCTGTCATCACAATGATCCATGACTCCTTTCCTCACAGTGCTCCAGTACACTTTTCATCACAATGCTCCATGCCATTGTCAGCACAATGCTCCTTGGACCCTGTCATCAAAATGCTCCATCCCCTTTTCATCACAATGCTCCAGATATCCGATCATTAAAATGCTCAATGCCGGTGTCAACACAATGCTCAATGACCCCTGTCATCAAAATGCTTTATGAATCTTTTTAACAGAATGTTCCATGACCCCTGTCATCAAAATGATCCATGACCGTTGTCATCACAATGCTGCATGATACCTTTCATCCCAATTCTCTGTGACCGCTGTCATCACAATGTTCCAGGAGAATTTTCATCAGAATGCTCCATTCCCCCTATCATCACAGTGCCCCATAACCCCTGTAATCACACTGCTCCATGACCGTGTCATCACAATGCTACATGAGACCTGTCATCACATTGTTCCATGGCCTATGTATTCACAATGCTCCATGGACCCTGTAATCACACTGTTCCATGTTCCCTTTCAACACAATGCTCCATGACCCCTGTCATCACAACGTTCCTTGAAAGTTGTCATCAAAATTCTCCATGACCCCGGTCACCACAAGGTTCCCTTCCCATGTCATCACAATGCTCCATGACCTTCCTAATCACAATGGTACATGGCCTTGTCATCACAATGCTCTATGACCCCTGTCATCACAAAGCTTGATGACCATTGTGATCACAATGCTCCAAGGCCCCTGTCATCACAATGCCTCATGGTCTTTGTAATCACAATGCACAATGACCCCTGTCATCACAATGCTCCATGCCGTTGTCATCACAATGCTCCATGCCCTTGTCATCACAATGCTCCAGAACACTTGTCATCATAATGCTCCATTCCCGTGTCATCACAGTGCTCCATGATAACTTTAATCAAAATTCTACATGACCGCTGTCATCACAATGCAAGATTACCAATGTCATCACAATGCCCCATGACACTTGTCATCACAATTCACCTTGGCCCTTGTCATCTCAATGCTGTATGAACGGTGTCATTACTAGGTTCCAGTACCCTTGTCATCACAATGTTCCATGAACTCTGTTATCTCAATGTTCCATGGCCTTTGTATTCACAATGCTCCATTGTCCCGATAATCACGTTGCTCCATGAACACTTTCATCACAATGCTCCTTGACCACTGTCACCATAATGCCCCATGATGTCTCTCATCACTGTGCTCCAAAGCCACTCTCATCAAAATGCTCCATGATCAGTGTCAGCACAATATTGCATGACACTTGTCATCACAATGCTCCATGATCCTTGTAATCACAATGATCCTTCCCAATGTCATCACAATTCTCCCTGTCTCCTGTAATCACAATGCTCCATGCCCTTGTCATCACAATGCTCCATGAATCTTGTCTTCACAATGCTCCATGGCCATTGTCATCACAATGTTCCATGAAACATTTCTTCACAATGCTCCACTACGTCTTTCATCCAAATTCCCCATGGCCACTGTCATCACAATTCTCCATGACCCCTGTCATCGTAATGGTCCATGACCCGTTTCATCTCAATGCTCCATGACACCTGTCATCACAATGCTCCATGGCCTTTGTCATCACAATGCTCCATGGCCCCACTAATCACAGTGCTCCATGACCCGTTTCATCTCAATGCTCCATTACCTCACTCATCACAATGCCCCATGAACCCTGTAATCACAATTCTCGATGACCCTTGTCATCACAGTGCTCCAAGCCTTTGTCATCACACTGCTCCATGGCCCCTGTAATCACAATGCTCCATGCCCTTGTCATCACAAGGCCCCAGAACTCTTGTCATTATAATGCTCCATGTCCGTTTCATCACCATGCTCCATGACACTTGTCATCACAATGCTCCATGGCCCTTCTCATTACTGTGCCCCATAATAACTTTAATCACACTTCTAGAAGACCACTGCCATCACAATGCCGCATGACATTGTCATCACAATTCGCCATTACCATTGTCATCACAATGCTCCAAGAACCATGTCATCACAGGGTTCCAGGACACTTGTCATCACAATGATCCATTACCACTTTCATCACAATGCTCCATGACCACTGTCATCTCCATTCTCCATGGCCTTTGTATTCACAATGCTCCATTACCCCTATAATCACTGTGCTCCATAACACCCTTCATCATAATGCTCCATGACCACTGCCAACTCAATGCCTCATGATGCCTGTCATCACAATTCTCCAAGGCCCGTGTCATCACAGTGTTCCCTGCCCGTGTCATCACAATGCTCCATGTCCCCTATAATCACAATGCTCCATGCCTTTTTCCTCACAATGCTCCAGAATTCTGGTCATCACAATGTTCCAAGACCGTGTCATCACAATGCTACATGACCCTGGTCATCACAGTTCTCCATGACCTTTGTCATCACAATGCTCTATGTCGCTTTTCATCACAATTCTCAATGACCACTTTAATCACTATGCTTGCTGACCATTTTCATCACATTTCTCTATTGTCATTACAATTCCCCATGGCCCCTTTCTTCACAATGCTCCATGATGCCTGTCATCACAATGCTCCATGGCTTTTGTTGTCACAATGCTCGAGGACCAGTTTCATCAAAATACTACATCCCCCTTGTATTCACAGTGCACAATGAAACCTTTCATTACAATGCTCCATGACACTTGTCATCACAATGCTCCATGGCCTTAATCATCACAATACTCCCAGGCACATACCATCACGATGTTCCATGAAAACTTTCATCACATTACTCCATGACCATTGTCATCACAATAGTCCATACCCTTGTCAACACAATGCTGCATAATCCCTCTCATCAAAATTCTCCATGACTGCTGTCATCACAATAATCCAGGACAATTTTCATAACAATGCTTCATGCCCCAAGTCATCACAGTGCTCCATGATACCTTTCATCACAATTCCTAGATGATCAATGTCATCACAATGCCCCATGACACCTGTCATCACAATTCGCTATGGCCCTTGTCATCACAATACTCGATGAACTGTGTCATCACAGTGTTCCAGGGCACATGTCATCACAATGACCCATGACTAGTTTCATCACAATGCTCCAATACATTTGTCATCACAATGCTCCATGGCCCCTGTTTTCATATTGCTCCATGATCTCTTTCATCACAATGCTCCATGACCACCGTCATCACCATGCCTCATGACGCCTGTCATCTCAATGCTCCATGGTCCCTTTCATCACAATGCTCCATGAACCCAGTCATCACAATGTTCCCTGCCCTTTTCATCACAATGCTCCATGGGCCCTGTCATCACCATGCTCCATGCCCTTGTCAACAAAATGCTCCAGAACACTTGTCATCATAATGCTCCATGCCAATGTCATCAAAATGCCCCATGACACTTGTCATCACAATGCTCCAGAATTCTTGTCATCATAATGCTCCATGCCATTGTCATCAAAATGCCCCATGACACTTGTCATCACAATGCTCAATGGCCTTTGTATTCACAATGCTCCATGGCCCCTGTCATCAGAGTGCTCCATGATACCTTACATCACAATTCTAGATGACCACTGTCATAACAATGCCCAATGACAGATGTCATCACAATTTACCATGGTCCTTTTCATCACAATGATCCGTGAAACCTGTCATCTCAATGCTCCATACCCCTTGTATTCACAATGCTCCATTGCTCCAGTAATCACAGTGCTCCATGAACCCTTTCATCACAATGCTCCAAGACCGCTGTCATCACAATTCCCCATGATGCCTGCCATCACAGATCTCCAAGGCCTCTCTTACCAGAAAGCTGCATGATCCCTTTCAGCACAATGTTCCATGACTCTTTTCATCACAATGCTCCATGACCCCTGTCATCACAAATTTCTCTGCCCATATCATCACAATGCTCCTTGTCACCTTTAATCACAATGCTCCATGCCCTTTCATCACAATTCTCCAGAATTCTTGTCATTGCAATGTTCCTGGACCGTGTCATCACAGTGATCCATGACTCCTTTCCTCACAGTGCTCCAGTACCCTTTTCATCACAATACTCCATGCCATTGTCAGCACAATGCTCCTTGGACCCTGTCATCAAAATGCTCCATCCCCTTTTCATCACAATGCTCCAGATATCCTATCATCACAATGCTCCTGGCCCGAGTCAACACAATGCTCCATGACCCCTGTCATCAAAATGCTTTATGAACCTTGTTATCAGAATATTCCATGACCCCTGTCATCAAAATGATCCATGACCGTTGTCATCACAATGCTGCATGATACCTTTCATCCCAACTCTCTGTGACCGCTGTCATCACAATGCTCCAGGACAATTTTCATCACAATGCTCCATGCCCCCTGTCATCACAGTGCCCCATAACCCCTGTAATCACAATGGTCCATGACCCTGTCATCACAACACTACATGACCCCTGTCATCACATTGTTCCATGGCCTATGTATTCACAATGCTCCATGGACCCTGTAATCACACTGCTCCATGTTCCCTTTCAACACAATGCTCCATGACCCCTGTCATCACAACGTCCCATGAAAGTTGTCATCAAAATGCTCCATGACCCCGGTCACCACAAGGTTCCCTGCCCTTGTCATCACAATGCTCCATGACCCTTGTAATCACAATGGTACATGGCCTTGTCATCACAATGTTCCATGGCCTCTGTCATCACCATGCTCCATGGTCTTTCTCATCACAATGCTCTATGACCCCTGTCATCACAATGCTTGATGACCATTGTCATCACAATGCTCCAAGGCCCCTGTCATCACAATGCCTCATGGTCTTTGTAATCACAATGCTCAATGACCCCTGTCATCACAATGCTCCATGGCCCCTGTAATCACAATGCTCAATACCCTTGTCATCACAATGCTCCAGAACACTTGTCATCATAATGCTGCATTCCCGTGGCATCCCATTGCTCAATGACACTTGTCATCAAAATGTTCCTTGCCCTTTGTCATCACAGTGCTCCATGATACCTTTAATCAAAATTCTACATGACCACTGTCATCACAATGCAAGATGACCAAGGTCATCACAATGCCCCATGACACGTGTCATCACAATTCACCTTGGCCCTTTTCATCTCAATGCTGTATGAACCGTGTCATCACTAGGTGCCAGGACACTTGTCATCACAGTGATCCATGACCACTTTCATCACAATGCTCCATGAACTCTGTTATCTCAATGCTCCATGGCCTTTGTATTCACAATGCTCCATTGTCCCGATAATCGCGTTGCTCCATGAACACTTTCATCACAATGCTCCTTGACCACTGTCACCATAATGCCCCATGAGGTCTCTCATCACTGTGCTCCAAGGCCACTCTCATCAAAATGCTCCATGATCTGTGTCAGCACAATATTGCATGACACTTGTCATCACAATGCTCCATGATCCCTGTAATCACAATGATCCCTGCCAATGTTATCAAATTGCTCCATGTCTCCTGTAATCACAATACTCCATGCCCTTGTCATCACAATGCTCCAGGTCTGTTGTAATCACCATGCTTCATGCCCGTGTCATCACAATGCTCCATGAATCTTGTCTTCACAATGCTCCATGGCCTTTGTCATCACAATGCTCCGTGACCCCTGTCAACACAATGCCTAATGAGCCCTGTCATCAAAATGCTAAATGGCACTTGTCATCACAATGCTCTATGATGCCTGTCATCACTATTCTCCATGTCACTTGTTGTCACAATGCTCCATGGCCCCTGTAACCACAGTACTCCATGACCCCTTTCATCACAATGCCCAATGCCACCTCTCATCACAATTCTCCATGGCATTTGTCATCACGATGCTCCATGACACCTGTCATCACAATGCTCCATGACACTTGTCATCACAATCCTTGATGGCCCTTGTCATCACAGTGTTCCTTGGTGCTTTTCATCACAATGCTTCATGACAAGTTTCATCAAAATACTCCAAGATTTGTTTCATCAGAATGCTCCATGGCCCTTGTCATTACAAATCCACATGATCCCTTTCATCACAATTCTCCATGGCAACTTACATAAAAATCCTCCATGCCCCTGTCATCACAATGCCCAATAATACCTGTTTTTACAATGATCCAAGACCCTTGTCATCACAAGGCTCCATGTCCCTTGTATTCACAATGCTCCATGGGCCTTGTCATCACAATGCTCCATGAAATATTTCCTCACAATGCTCCAGTACGCCTTTCATCCAAATTCCCCATGGCCACTGTCATCACAGTTCTCCATGACCCCTGTCATCGTAATGGTCCATGACCCGTTTCATCTCAATTCTCCATGACACCTGTCATCACAATGCTCCATGGCCTTTGTCATCACAATGCTCCATGGCCCCTGTAATCACAGTGCTCCATGACCCGTTTCATCTCAATTCTACATGACCTAACTCATCACAATGCCCCATGACCCCTGTAATCACAATGCTCGATGACCCTTGTCATCACAGTGCTCCAAGCCTTTGTCATCACACTGCTCCATGGCCCTTGTAATCACAATGCTCCATGCCCTTGTCATCACAAGGCTCCAGAACTCTTGTCATTATAATGCTCCTTGTCCGTTTCATCACCATGCTCCATGAAACTTGTCATCACAATGCTCCACGGCCCCTCTCATTACTGTGCTCCATAATAACTTTAATCACATTTCTAGATGACCACTGCCATCACAATGCCCCATGACATTGTCATCACAATTCACCATGACCATTGTCATCACAATGCTCCATGAACAATGTCATCACAGGGTCCCAGGACACTTGTCATCACAATGATCCATTACCACTTTCATCTCAATGCTCCATGACCACTGTCATCTAAATGCTCCATGGCCTTTGTATTCACAATGCTCCATGGCCCCTGTAATCACAGTGCTCCATAACCACTGCCATCTCAATGACCCATGATGCCTGTCATCACAATTCTCCAAGGCCCCTCTCATCACAATGCTCGATGACACTTGTCATCACATTGCTCAATAATACCTGTCATCACAGTGTTCCCTGCCCATGTCATCACAATGCTCCTTGTCACCTTTAATCACAATGCTCCATGCCCTTTCATCACAATGCTCCAGAATTCTTGTCATCGCAATGTTCCTTGACCGTGTCATCACAATGCTCCATGAACCTTGTCATCACAATGATCCATGACCCTTGTCATCACAAAGCTCCATGACCCCTGTCATCACAATGATCCATGACGCTTGTCATCACAAAGCTCCATGACCACTGTCATCACAATGCTCCATGACCGTTGTCTTCACAAAGCTCCATGACCCCTGTCATCACATTGATCCATGACTCCTTTCCTCACAGTGCTCCAGTACCCTTTTCATCACAATGCTCCATGCCATTGTCAGCACAATGCTCCTTGGACCCTGTCATCAAAATGCTCCATTCCCTTTTCATCACAATGCTCCAGATATCCTATCAATACAATGCTCCATGCCCGTGTCAAGACAATGCTCCATGACCCATGTCATTAAATTGCTTTATGAACCTTGTTATCAGAATAATCCATGACCCCTGTCATCAAAATGATCCATGACAGTTGTCATCACAATGCTGCATGATACCTTTCATCCCAACTCTCTGTCACCGCTGTCATCACAATGCTCC
This sequence comes from Balaenoptera physalus, assembly GCF_965194825.1. NCBI lineage: Eukaryota > Metazoa > Chordata > Mammalia > Artiodactyla > Balaenopteridae > Balaenoptera > Balaenoptera physalus. The sequence continues at coordinate 110,502 of NW_028125343.1, read as the reverse complement.
AGGACAATTTTCATCACAATGCTCCATGCCCCCTGTCATCACAGTGCCCCTTAACACCTGTAATCACAATGCTCCATGACCCTGTCATCACAATGCTACATGACCCCTGTCATCACATTGTTCCATGGCCTATGTATTCACAATGCTCCATGGACCCTGTAATCACACTGCTCCATGTTCCCTTTCAACACAATGCTCCATGACACCTGTCGTTAAAACGTTCCATGAAAGTTGTCATCAAAATGCTCCATGACCCCGGTCACCACAAGGTTCGCTGCCCTTGTCATTACAATGCTCCATGACCCTTGTTATCACAATGATACATGACCTTTTCATCACAATGTTCCATGGCCTCTGTCATCACCATGCTCCATGGTCGTTCTCATCACAATGCTCTATGATCCCTGTCATCACAATGCTTGATGACCATTGTCATCACAATGCTCCAAGGCCCCTGTCATAACAATGCCTCATGGTCTTTGTAATCACAATACTCAATGACCCGTCATCACAATGCTCCATGCCATTGTCATCACAATGCTCCATGGCCCCTGTAATCACAATGCTCAATACACTTCTCATCACAATGCTCCAGAACACTTGTCATCATAATGCTCCATTCCCGTGTCATCCCATTGTTCAATGACACTTGTCATCAAAATGTTCCTTGCCCTGTGTCATCACAGTGCTCCATGATACCTTTAATCAAAATTCTACATGACCACTGTCATCACAATGCAAGATGACCAAGTTCATCACAATGCCCCATGACATTCTCATCACAATTCACCATGACCATTGTCATCACAATGCTCCATGAACCATGTCATCACAGGGTCCCTGGACACTTGTCATCACAATGATCAATTACCACTTTCATCACAATGCTCCATGACCACTGTCTTCTCACTGCTCCATGGCCTTTGTATTCACAATGCTCCATGGCCCCTGTAATCACAGTGCTCCATAACACCTTTCATCATAATGCTCCATGACCACTGCCATCTCAATGCCCCATGATGCCTGTCATCACAATTCGCTATGATCCTTGTCCTCACAATACTCGATGAACCGTGTCATCACAGTGTTCCAGGACACATGTCATCACAATGATCCATGACTACTCTCATCACAATGATCCAATACACCTGTCATCACAATGCTCCATGCCCTTGTCATCAAAATGCTCCAGAACTCTTGTCATCATAATGCTCCATGCCAATGTCATCAAAATGCCCCATGACACTTGTCATCACAATGCTCCATGGCCTTTGTCTTCACAATGTTCCATTGCCCCTGTCATCACAATGCTCCATGCCCTTGTCATCAAAATGCTCCAGAACTCTTGTCATCATAATGTTCCATGCCAATGTCATCAAAATGCCCCATGACACTTGTCATCACAATGATCCATGCCTTTGTCATCACAATGCTCCAGAACCCTTGTCATCATAATGATGAATGCCCGTGTCATCACAAAGCTCCATGATACTTGTCATCACAATGCTCCATGGCCTTTGTCATCACAATGTTTCATTGCCCCTGTCATCACAGTGCTCCATGATACCTTTCATCACAATTCTAGTTGACCACTGTCATCACAATGCCCCAAGACACATGTCATCACAATTCGCCATGGCCCTTGTCATCACAATGCTCCATGACCCGTGTCATCACAATGGTCCAGGACACTTTTCATCACAATGATCCATGATCACTTTCATCACAATGCTCCATGAACCCTGTCATCTCAATGCTCCATAGCCTTTGTATTCACAATGCTCAATGGCCCCTGTAATCACAGTGCTCCATGAACCATTTCATCACAATAGTCCAAGACCGCTGTCATCACAATGCCCCATGACGCCTGCCCTCATAAATCTCCAAGTCCTCTCTTGCCTAAAAGCTCCATGATCCCTGTCAGCACAATGTTCCATGACACTTTTCATCACAATGCTCCATGACCCCTGTCATCACAAAGTTCTCTGCCCATATCATCACAATGCTCCTTGTCACCTTTAATCACAATGCTCCATGCCCTTTCATCACAATGCTCCAGAATTCTTGTCATCGCAATGTTCCTTGACCGTGTCATCACAATGCTCCATGACCCTTGTCATCACAAAGCTCGATGACCCTTGTCATCACAATGATCCATGACTCCTTTCCTCACAGTGCTCCAATACCCTTTTCATCACAATGCTCCATGCCATTGTCAGCACAATGCTCCTTGGACCCTGTCATCAAAATGCTCCATACCCATTTCATCACAATGCTCCAGATATCGTATCATTAAAATGCTCAATGCCCGTGTCAACACAATGCTCCATGACCCCTGTCATCAAAATGCTTTATGAATCTTTTTAACAGAATGTTCCATGACCCTGTCATCAAAATGATCCATGACCGTTGTCATCACAATGCTGCATGATACCTTTCATCCCAATTCTCTGTGACCGCTGTCATCACAATGTTCCAGGACAATTTTCATCAGAATGCTCCATTCCCCCTATCATCACAGTGCCCCATAACCCCTGTAATCACACTGCTCCATGACCGTGTCATCACAATGCTACATGAGACCTGTCCTCACATTGTTCCATGGCCTATGTATTCACAAAGCTCCATGGACCCTGTAATCACTCTGTTCCATGTTCCCTTTCAACACAATGCTCCATGACACCTGTCATCACAACGTTCCTTGAAAGTTGTCATCAAAATTCTCCATGACCCCGGTCACCACAAGGTTCCCTTCCCATGTCATCACAATGCTCCATGACCTTCCTAATCACAATGGTACATGGCCTTGTCATCACAATGCTCCATGGCCTCTGTCATCACAATGCTCCATGCCCTTGTCATCACAATGCTCCATTCCCGTGTCATCACAGTGCTCCATGATACCTTTAATCAAAATTCTACATGACCACTGTCATCACAATGCAAGATGACCAATGTCATCACAATGCCCCATGACACGTGTCATCACAATTTGCCTTGGCCCTTGTCATCTCAATGCTGTATGAACCGTGTCATCCCTAGGTTCCAGGACCCTTGTCATCACAATATTCCATGAACTCTGTTATCTCAATGTTCCATGGCCTTTGTATTCACAATGCTCCATTGTCCCTATAATCGCGTTGCTCCATGAACACTTTCATCACAATGCTCCTTGACCACTGTCACCATGATACCCCATGATGTCTCTCATCACTGTGCTCCAAAGCTACTCTCATCAAAATGCTCCATGATCTGTGTCAGCACAATATTGCATGACACTTGTCATCACAATGCTCCATGATCCTTGTAATCACAATGATCCCTCCCAATGTCATCACAATTCTCCCTGTCTCCTGTAATCACAATGCTCCATGCCCTTGTCATCACAATGCTCCATGAATCTTGTCTTCACAATGCTCCATGGCCCTTGTCATCACAATGTTCCATGAAACATTTCTTCACAATGCTCCACTACGTCTTTCATCCAAATTCCCCATGGCCACTGTCATCACAATTCTCCATGACCCCTGTCATCGTAATGGTCCATGACCCGTTTCATCTCAATGCTCCATGACACCTGTCATCACAATGCTCCATGGCCTTTGTCATCACAATGCTCCATGGCCCCTCTAATCACAGTGCTCCATGACCCGTTTCATCTCAATGCTCCATTACCTCACTCATCACAATGCCCCATGAACCCTGTAATCACAATTCTCGATGACCCTTGTCATCACAGTGCTCCAAGCCTTTGTCATCACACTGCCCCATGGCCCCTGTAATCACAATGCTCCATGCCCTTGTCATCACAAGGCTCCAGAACTCTTGTCATTATAATGCTCCATGTCCGTTTCATCACCATGCTCCATGACACTTGTCATCACAATGCTCCATGGCCCCTCTCATTACTGTGATCCATAATAACTTTAATCACACTTCTAGATGACCACTGCCATCACAATGCCGCATGACATTGTCATCACAATTCGCAATGACCATTGTCATCACAATGCTCCATGAACCATGTCATCACAGGGTTCCAGGACACTTGTCATCACAATGATCCATTACAACTTTCATCACAATGCTCCATGACCACTGTCATCTCAATGCTCCATGGCCTTTGTATTCACAATGCTCCATGGCCCCTATAATCACAGTGCTCCATAACACCCTTCATCATAATGCTCCATGACCACTGCCAACTCAATGCCTCATGATGCCTGTCATCACAATTCTCCAAGGCCCGTGTCATCACAGTGTTCCCTGCCCGTGTCATCACAATGCTCCATGTCCCCTATAATCACAATGCTCCATGCCTTTTTCCTCACAATGCTCCAGAATTCTGGTCATCACAATGTTCCAAGACCGTGTCATCACAAAGCTACATGACCCTGGTCATCACAGTTCTCCATGACCTTTGTCATCACAATGCTCTATGTCGCTTTTCATCACAATTCTCAATGACCACTTTAATCACTATGCTCGCTGACCATTTTCATCACACTTCTCTATTGTCATTACAATTCCCCATGGCCCCTTTCTTCACAATGCTCTATGATGCCTGTCATCACAATGCTCCATGGCTTTTGTTGTCACAATGCTCCAGGACCAGTTTCATCACAATACTCCATCCCCCTTGTCATCACAGTACACAATGAAACCTTTCATTACAATGCTCCATGACACTTGTCATCACAGTGCTCCATGGCCTTTATTGTCACAATGCTCCCAGGCACTTTTCATCACGATGTTCCATGAAAACTTTCATCACATTGCTCCATGACCATTTTAATCACAATAGTCCATACCCTTGTCAACACAATGCTGCAGAATCCCTGTCATCACAATTCTCCATGACTGCTGTCATCACAATAATCCAGGACAATTTTCATAAGAATGCTTCATGCCCCCAGTCATCACAGTGCTCCATGATACCTTTCATCACAATTCTTAGATGATCAATGTCATCACAATTCCCCATGACACCTGTCATCACAATTCGCTATGACCCTTGTCATCACAATACTCGATGAACCGTGTCATCACAGTGTTCCAGGACACATGTCATCACAATGACCCATGACTAGTTTCATCACAATGCTCCAATACACTTGTCATCACAATGCTCCATTGCCCCTGTTTTCATATTGCTCCATGATCTCTTTCATCACAATGCTCCATGACCACCGTCATCACCATGCCACATGACGCCTGTCATCTCAAAGCTCCATGGCCCCTTTCATCACAATGCTCCATGAACCCAGTCATTACAGTGTTCCCTGCCCTTTTCATCACAATGCTCCATGGGCCCTGTCATCACCATGCTCCATGCCCTTCTCAACAAAATGCTCCAGAACACTTGTCATCATAATGCTCCATGCCAATGTCATCAAAATGCCCCATGACACTTGTCATCACAATGCTCCAGAATTCTTGTCATCATAATGCTCCATGCCATTGTCATCAAAATGCCCCATGACACTTGTCATCACAATGCTCCGTGGCCTTTGTATTCACAATGCTCCATGGCCCCTGTCATCAGAGTGCTCCATGATACCTTACATCACAATTCTAGATGACCACTGTCATAACAATACCCCATGACAGATGTTATCACAATTTACCATGGTCCTTGTCATCACAATGCTCCATGAACCCTGTCATCTCAATGCTCCATAGCCCTTGTATTCACAATGCTCCATTGCCCCTGTAATCACAGTGCTCCATGACCCATTTCATCACAATGCTCCAAGACCGCTATCATCACAATTCCCCATGATGCCTGCCATCACAAATCTCCAAGGCCTCTCTTACCAAAAAGCTGCATGATCCCTTTCAGCACAATGTTCCATGACTCTTTTCATCACAATGCTCAATGACCCCTGTCATCACAAATTTCTCTGCCCATATCATCACAATGCTCCTTGTCACCTTTAATCACAATGCTCCATGCCCTTTCATCACAATGCTCCAGAATTCTTGTCATCGCAATGTTCCTGGACCGTGTCATCACAATGATCCATGACTCCTTTCCTCACAGTGCTCCAGTACCCTTTTCATCACAATGCTCCATGCCATTGTCAGCACAATGCTCCTTGGACCCTGTCATCAAGATGCTCCATCCCCTTTTCATCACAATGCTCCAGATATCCTATCATCACAATGCTCCATGCCCTTGTCAACAGAATGCTCCATGACCCCTGTCATCAAAATGCTTTATGAACCTTGTTATCAGAATGTTCCATGACCCCTGTCATCAAAATGATCCATGACTGTTGTCATCACAATGCTGCATGATACCTTTCATCCAATTCTCTGTGACCGCTGTCATCACAATGCTCCATGACCATTTTCATCACAATGCTCCATGAACTCTGTTATCACAATGCTCCATGGCCTTTGTATTCACAATGCGCCATTGTCCTGATAATCACATTGCTCCATGAACACTTTCATCAAAATGCTCCTTGACCACTGTCACCATAATGCCCCATGAGGTCTCTCATCACTGTGCTCCAAGGCCACTCTCATCAAAAGGCTCCATGATCTGTGTCAGCACAATATTTCATGACACTTGTCATCACAATACTCCATGATTCCTGTTATCACAATGATCCCTGCGAATGTTATCAAATTGCTCCATGTCTCCTATAATCACAATATTCCATGCCCTTGTCATCACAATGCTCCAGGTCTGTTGTCATCACCATGCTTCATGCCCGTGTTACCACAGTGCTCCATGAATCTTGTCTTCACAATGCTCCATGGCCTTTGTCATCACAATTCTCCGTGACCCCTGTTGACACAATGCCTAATGAACCCTGTCATCAAAATGCTAAAGGGCACTTGTCATCACAATGCTCTATGATGCCTGTCATCACTATTCTCCATGTCACTTGTTGTCACAATGCTCCATGGCCCCTGTAACCACAGTACTCCATGACCCATTTCATCACAATGCCCAATGCCACCTCTCATCACAATTCTCCATGGCATTTGTCATCACGATGCTCCATGACACCTGTCATCACAATGCTCCATGACACTTGTCATCACAATCCTCGATGTCCCTTGTCATCACAGTGTTCCTTGGTGCTTTTCATCACAATGCTCCATGACAAGTTTCATCAAAATACTCCAAGATTTGTTTCATCACAATGCTCCATGGCCCTTGTCATTACAAATCCACATGATCCCTTTCATCACAATTCTCCATGGCAACTTACATAAAAATGCTCCATGCCCCTGTCATCACAATGCCCAATAATACCTGTCTTTACAATGATCCAAGACCCTTGTCATCACAAGGCTCCATGTCCCTTCTATTCACAATGCTCCATGGGCCTTGTCATCAAAATGCTCCATGAAATATTTCCTCACAATGCTCCAGTACGCCTTTCATCCAAATTCCCCATGGCCACTGTCATCACAGTTCTCCATGACCCCTGTCATCGTAATGGTCCATGACCCGTTTCATCTCAATTCTCCATGACACCTGTCATCACAATGCTCCATGGCCTTTGTCATCACAATGCTCCATGGCCCCTGTAATCACAGTGCTCCATGACCCGTTTCATCTCAATTCTACATGACCTCACTCATCACAATGCCCCATGACCCCTGTAATCACAATGCTCGATGACCATTGTCATCACAGTGCTCCAAGCCTTTGTCATCACACTGCTCCATGGCCCTTGTAATCACAATGCTCCATGCCCTTGTCATCACAAGGCTCCAGAACTCGTGTCATTATAATGCTCCATGTCCGTTTCATCACCATGCTCCCTGACACTTGTCATCACAATGCTCCATGGCCCCTCTCATTACTGTGCTCCATAATAACTATAATCACATTTCTAGATGACCACTGCCATCACAATGCCCCATGATATTGTCATCACAATTCACCATGACCATTGTCATCACAATGCTCCATGAACAATGTCATCACAGGGTCCCAGGACACTTGTCATCACAATGATCCATTACCACTTTCATCTCAATGCTCCATGACCACTGTCATCTCAATGCTCCAAGGCCTTTGTATTCACAATGCTCCATGGCCCCTGTAATCACAGTGCTCCATAACACCTTTCATCATAATGCTCCATAACCACTGCCATCTCAATGACCCATGATGCCTGTCATCACAATTCTCCAAGGCCCCTCTCATCACAATGCTCCATGACACTTGTCATCACATTGCTCAATAATACTTGTCATCACAGTGTTCCCTGCCCATGTCATCACAATGCTCCATGTCCCCTATAATCACAATGCTCCATGCCTTTTTCCTCACAATGCTCCAGAATTCTTGTCATCACAATGTTCCATGACCGTGGCATCACAATGTTCCATGGCCCTTGTCATCCCAATTCTCTAGAATTCTTGTCATCACAGTGTTCCATGACCGTGTCTTCACAATGCTACATGACCCTGGTCATCACAGTTCTCCATGACATATGTCATCACAATGCTCTATGTCGCTTTTCAGCACAATTCTCAATGACCACTTTAATCACTATGCTCACTGACCATTTTCATCACATTTCTCTATTCTCATTACAATTCCCCATGGCCCCTTTCTTCACAATGCTCCATGATGTCTGTCATCACAATGCTCCATGGCTTTTGTTATCACAATGCTCCAGGACCAGTTTCATCACAATACTCCATCCCCCTTGTCATCACAGTACACAATGAAACCTTTCATTACAATGGTCCATGACACTTGTCATCACAGTGCTCCATGGCCTTTATTGTCACAATGCTCCCAGGCACTTTTCATCACGATGTTCCATGAAAACTTTCATCACATTGCTCCATGACCATTTTAATCACAATAGTCCATACCCTTGTCAACACAATGCTGCAGAATCCCTGTCATCACAATTCTCCATGACTGCTGTCATCACAATAATCCAGGACAATTTTCATAACAATGCTTCCTGCCCCCAGTCCTCACAGTGCTCCATGATACCTTTCATCACAATTCCTAGATGATCAATGTCATCACAATGCCCCATGACACCTGTCATCACAATTCTCTATGACCCTTGTCATCACAATACTCGATGAACTGTGTCATCACAATGTTCCAGGACACATGTCATCACAAAGATCCATGATTCCTTTCATCACAATGCTCCAATACACCTTTCATCACAATGCTCCATGGCCCCTGTTATCATATTGCTCCATGATATCTTTCATCACAATGCTCCATGACCCTGTCATCACAATGTTACATGACCCCTGTCATCACATTTTTCCATGGCCTATGTATTCACAATGCTCCATGGACCCTGTAATCACACTGCTCCATGTTCCCTTTCAACACAATGCTCCATGACACCTGTCATCACAACGTTCCATGAAAGTTGTCATCAAAATGCTCCATGACCCCGGTCACGACAAGGTTCCCTGCCCTTGTCATCACAATGCTCCATGACACTTGTAATCACAATGGTACATGGCCTTGTCATCACAATGTTCCATAGCCTCTGTCATCACCATGCTCCATGGTCTTTCTCATCACAATGCTCTATGACCCCTCTCATCACAATGCTTGATGACCATTGTCATCACAATGCTCCATGGCCCCTGTCATCACAATGCCTCATGGTCTTTGTAATCACAATACTCAATGACCCATCATCACAATGCTCCATGCCATTGTCATCTCAATGCTCCATGGCCCCTGTAATCACAATGCTCAATACTCTTCTCATCACAATTCTCCAGAACACTTGTCATCATAATGTTCCATTCCCGTGTCATCCCATTGCTCAATGACACTTGTCATCAAAATGTTCCTTGCCCTGTGTCATCACAGTGTTCCATGATACCTTTAATCAAAATTCTACATGACCACTCTCATCACAATGCAAGATGACCAAGGTCATCACAATGCCCCATGACATTCTCATCACAATTGACCATGACCACTGTCATCACAATGCTCCATGAACCATGTCATCACAGGGTCCCTGGACACTTGTCATCACAATGATCCATTACCACTTTCATCACAACGCTCCGTGACCACTGTCTTCTCACTGCTCCATGGCCTTTGTATTCACAATGCTCCATGGCCCCTGTAATCACAGTGCTCCATAACACCTTTCATCATAATGCTCCATGACCACTGCCATCTCAATGCACCCATGACGCCTGTTATCACAATTCGCTATGACCCTTGTCCTCACAATACTCGATGAACCGTGTCATCACAGTGTTCCAGGACACATATCATCACAATGATCCGTGACTACTCTCATCACAATGATCCAATACACCTGTCATCACAATACTCCATGCCCTTGTCATCAAAAGGCTCCAGAACTCTTGTCATCATAATGCTCCATGCCAATATCATCAAAATGCCCCATGACACTTGTCATCACAATGCTCCATGGCCTTTGTCTTCACAATGTTCCATGGCCCCTGTCATCACAATGCTCCATGCCCTTGTCATCAACATGCTGCAGAACTCTTGTCATCATAATGTTCCATGCCAATGTCATCAAAATGCCCCATGACACTTGTCATCACAATGATCCATGCCCTTGTCATCACAATGCTCCAGAATTCTTGTCATCATAATGATGAATGCCCGTGTCATCACAAAGCTCCATGATACTTGTCATCACAATGCTCCATAGCCTTTATCATCACAATGTTCCGTGCACCCTGTCATCACAGTGCTCCATGATGCCTTTCATCACAATTCTAGATGATCACTGTCATCACAATGCCCCAAGACACATGTCATCACAATTCGCCATGGCCCTTGTCATCACAATGCTCCATGACTAGTTTCATCACAATCGTCCAGGACACTTTTCATCACAATGATCCGAGATCATTTTCATCACAATGCTCCATGAACCCTGTCATCTCAATGCTCCATAGCCTTTGTATTCACAATGCTCAATGGCTCCTGTAATCACAGTGCTCCATGAACCATTTCATCACAATGCTCCAAGACCGCTGTCATCACAATGCCCCATGACGCCTGCCCTCATAAATCTCCAAGTCCTCTCTTGCCAAAAAGCTCCATGATCCCTGTCAGCACAATGTTCCATGACACTTTTCATCACAATGCTCCATGACCCCTGTCATCACAAAGTTCTCTGCCCATATCATCACAATGCTCCTTGTCACCTTTAATCACAATGCTCCATGCCCTTTCATCACAATGCTCCAGAATTCTTGTCATCACAATGTTCCTTGACCGTGTCATCACAATGCTCCATGACCCTTGTCATCACAAAGCTCCATGACCCCTGTCATCACAATGATCCATGACTCCTTTCCTCACAGTGCTCCAGTACACTTTTCATCACAATGCTCCATGCCATTGTCAGCACAATGCTCCTTGGACCCTGTCATCAAAATGCTCCATCCCCTTTTCATCACAATGCTCCAGATATCCGATCATTAAAATGCTCAATGCCGGTGTCAACACAATGCTCAATGACCCCTGTCATCAAAATGCTTTATGAATCTTTTTAACAGAATGTTCCATGACCCCTGTCATCAAAATGATCCATGACCATTGTCATCACAATGCTGCATGATACCTTTCATCCCAATTCTCTGTGACCGCTGTCATCACAATGTTCCAGGAGAATTTTCATCAGAATGCTCCATTCCCCCTATCATCACAGTGCCCCATAACCCCTGTAATCACACTGCTCCATGACCGTGTCATCACAATGCTACATGAGACCTGTCATCACATTGTTCCATGGCCTATGTATTCACAATGCTCCATGGACCCTGTAATCACACTGTTCCATGTTCCCTTTCAACACAATGCTCCATGACCCCTGTCATCACAACGTTCCTTGAAAGTTCTCATCAAAATTCTCCATGACCCCGGTCACCACAAGGTTCCCTTCCCATGTCATCACAATGCTCCATGACCTTCCTAATCACAATGGTACATGGCCTTGTCATCACAATGCTCTATGACCCCTGTCATCACAAAGCTTGATGACCATTGTGATCACAATGCTCCAAGGCCCCTGTCATCACAATGCCTCATGGTCTTTGTAATCACAATGCACAATGACCCCTGTCATCACAATGCTCCATGCCGTTGTCATCACAATGCTCCATGCCCTTGTCATCACAATGCTCCAGAACACTTGTCATCATAATGCTCCATTCCCGTGTCATCACAGTGCTCCATGATAACTTTAATCAAAATTCTACATGACCACTGTCATCACAATGCAAGATTACCAATGTCATCACAATGCCCCATGACACTTGTCATCACAATTCACCTTGGCCCTTGTCATCTCAATGCTGTATGAACGGTGTCATTACTAGGTTCCAGTACCCTTGTCATCACAATGTTCCATGAACTCTGTTATCTCAATGTTCCATGGCCTTTGTATTCACAATGCTCCATTGTCCCGATAATCGCGTTGCTCCATGAACACTTTCATCACAATGCTCCTTGACCACTGTCACCATAATGCCCCATGATGTCTCTCATCACTGTGCTCCAAAGCCACTCTCATCAAAATGCTCCATGATCAGTGTCAGCACAATATTGCATGACACTTGTCATCACAATGCTCCATGATCCTTGTAATCACAATGATCCTTCCCAATGTCATCACAATTCTCCCTGTCTCCTGTAATCACAATGCTCCATGCCCTTGTCATCACAATGCTCCATGAATCTTGTCTTCACAATGCTCCATGGCCATTGTCATCACAATGTTCCATGAAACATTTCTTCACAATGCTCCACTACGTCTTTCATCCAAATTCCCCATGGCCACTGTCATCACAATTCTCCATGACCCCTGTCATCGTAATGGTCCATGACCCGTTTCATCTCAATGCTCCATGACACCTGTCATCACAATGCTCCATGGCCTTTGTCATCACAATGCTCCATGGCCCCACTAATCACAGTGCTCCATGACCCGTTTCATCTCAATGCTCCATTACCTCACTCATCACAATGCCCCATGAACCCTGTAATCACAATTCTCGATGACCCTTGTCATCACAGTGCTCCAAGCCTTTGTCATCACACTGCTCCATGGCCCCTGTAATCACAATGCTCCATGCCCTTGTCATCACAAGGCCCCAGAACTCTTGTCATTATAATGCTCCATGTCCGTTTCATCACCATGCTCCATGACACTTGTCATCACAATGCTCCATGGCCCTTCTCATTACTGTGCCCCATAATAACTTTAATCACACTTCTAGAAGACCACTGCCATCACAATGCCGCATGACATTGTCATCACAATTCGCCATGACCATTGTCATCACAATGCTCCAAGAACCATGTCATCACAGGGTTCCAGGACACTTGTCATCACAATGATCCATTACCACTTTCATCACAATGCTCCATGACCACTGTCATCTCCATTCTCCATGGCCTTTGTATTCACAATGCTCCATTACCCCTATAATCACTGTGCTCCATAACACCCTTCATCATAATGCTCCATGACCACTGCCAACTCAATGCCTCATGATGCCTGTCATCACAATTCTCCAAGGCCCATGTCATCACAGTGTTCCCTGCCCGTGTCATCACAATGCTCCATGTCCCCTATAATCACAATGCTCCATGCCTTTTTCCTCACAATGCTCCAGAATTCTGGTCATCACAATGTTCCAAGACCGTGTCATCACAATGCTACATGACCCTGGTCATCACAGTTCTCCATGACCTTTGTCATCACAATGCTCTATGTCGCTTTTCATCACAATTCTCAATGACCACTTTAATCACTATGCTTGCTGACCATTTTCATCACATTTCTCTATTGTCATTACAATTCCCCATGGCCCCTTTCTTCACAATGCTCCATGATGCCTGTCATCACAATGCTCCATGGCTTTTGTTGTCACAATGCTCGAGGACCAGTTTCATCAAAATACTACATCCCCCTTGTATTCACAGTGCACAATGAAACCTTTCATTACAATGCTCCATGACACTTGTCATCACAATGCTCCATGGCCTTAATCATCACAATACTCCCAGGCACATACCATCACGATGTTCCATGAAAACTTTCATCACATTACTCCATGACCATTGTCATCACAATAGTCCATACCCTTGTCAACACAATGCTGCATAATCCCTCTCATCAAAATTCTCCATGACTGCTGTCATCACAATAATCCAGGACAATTTTCATAACAATGCTTCATGCCCCAAGTCATCACAGTGCTCCATGATACCTTTCATCACAATTCCTAGATGATCAATGTCATCACAATGCCCCATGACACCTGTCATCACAATTCGCTATGGCCCTTGTCATCACAATACTCGATGAACTGTGTCATCACAGTGTTCCAGGGCACATGTCATCACAATGACCCATGACTAGTTTCATCACAATGCTCCAATACATTTGTCATCACAATGCTCCATGGCCCCTGTTTTCATATTGCTCCATGATCTCTTTCATCACAATGCTCCATGACCACCGTCATCACCATGCCTCATGACGCCTGTCATCTCAATGCTCCATGGTCCCTTTCATCACAATGCTCCATGAACCCAGTCATCACAATGTTCCCTGCCCTTTTCATCACAATGCTCCATGGGCCCTGTCATCACCATGCTCCATGCCCTTGTCAACAAAATGCTCCAGAACACTTGTCATCATAATGCTCCATGCCAATGTCATCAAAATGCCCCATGACACTTGTCATCACAATGCTCCAGAATTCTTGTCATCATAATGCTCCATGCCATTGTCATCAAAATGCCCCATGACACTTGTCATCACAATGCTCAATGGCCTTTGTATTCACAATGCTCCATGGCCCCTGTCATCAGAGTGCTCCATGATACCTTACATCACAATTCTAGATGACCACTGTCATAACAATGCCCAATGACAGATGTCATCACAATTTACCATGGTCCTTTTCATCACAATGATCCGTGAAACCTGTCATCTCAATGCTCCATACCCCTTGTATTCACAATGCTCCATTGCTCCAGTAATCACAGTGCTCCATGAACCCTTTCATCACAATGCTCCAAGACCGCTGTCATCACAATTCCCCATGATGCCTGCCATCACAGATCTCCAAGGCCTCTCTTACCAGAAAGCTGCATGATCCCTTTCAGCACAATGTTCCATGACTCTTTTCATCACAATGCTCCATGACCCCTGTCATCACAAATTTCTCTGCCCATATCATCACAATGCTCCTTGTCACCTTTAATCACAATGCTCCATGCCCTTTCATCACAATTCTCCAGAATTCTTGTCATTGCAATGTTCCTGGACCGTGTCATCACAGTGATCCATGACTCCTTTCCTCACAGTGCTCCAGTACCCTTTTCATCACAATACTCCATGCCATTGTCAGCACAATGCTCCTTGGACCCTGTCATCAAAATGCTCCATCCCCTTTTCATCACAATGCTCCAGATATCCTATTATCACAATGCTCCATGCCCGTGTCAACAGAATGCTCCATTACCCTTGTCATCAAAATGCTTTATGAACCTTGTTATCAGAATGTTCCATGACACCTGTCATCAAAATGATCCATGACCGTTGTCATCACAATGCTGCATGATACCTTTCATCCCAATTCTCTGTGACCGCTGTCATCACAATGCTCCAGGACAATTTTCATCACAATGCTCCATGCCCCCTGTCATCACAGTGCCCCTTAACACCTGTAATCACAATGCTCCATGACTCTGTCATCACAATGCTACATGGCCCCTCTCATTATTGTGCCCCATAATAACTTTAATCACATTTCTAGATGACCACTGCCATCACAATGCCCCATGACATTGTCATCACAATTCACCATGACCATTTTCATCACAATGCTCCATGAACAATGTCATCACAGGGTCCCAGGACAATTGTCATCACAATGATCCATTACCACTTTCATCTCAATGCTCCATGAACACTGTCATCTAAATGCTCCATGGCATTTGTATTCACAATGCTCCATGGCCCCTGTAATCACAGTGCTCCATAACCACTGCCATCTCAATGACCCATGATGCCTGTCATCACAATTATCCAAGGCCCCTCTCATCACAATGCTCCATGACACTTGTCATCACATTGCTCCATAATACCTGTCATCACAGTGTTCCCTGCCCATGTCATCACAATGCTCCATGTCCCCTATAATTACAATGCTCCATGCATTTTCCTCACAATGCTCCAGAATTCTTATCATCACAATGTTCCATGACCGTGGCATCACAATGCTCCATGGCCCTTGTCATCACAATGCTCCAGAATTCTCGTCATCACAGTGTTCCATGACCGTGTCATCACAATGCTACATGACCCTGGTCATCACAGTTCTCCATGACCTTTGTCATCACAATGCTCTATGTCGCTTTTCATCACAATTCTCAATGACCACTTTAATCACTATGCTCGCTGACTATTTTCATCACATTTCTCTATTGTCATTACAATTCCCCATGGCCCCTCTCTTCACAATGCTCCATGATGCCTGTCATCACAATGCTCCATGGCTTTTGTTATCACAATGCTCCAGGACCAGTTTCATCACAATACTCCATCCCCTCGTCATCACATTGCACGAGGAAAGCTTTCATTACAATGCTCCATGTCACTTGTCCTCACAATGCTCCATGGCCTTTATCGTCACAATGCTCCCAGGCACTTTTCATCTCGATGTTCCATGAAAACTTTCATCACATTGCTCCATGACCATTGTCATCACAATAGTCCATACCCTTGTCAACACAATGCTGCATAATCCCTGTCATCACAATTCTCCATGACTGCTGTCATCACAATAATCAAGGCCAAATTTCATAACAATGCTTCATGCCCCCAGTCATCACAGCGCTCCATGATACCTTTCATCACAATTCTTAGAAGATCAATATCATCACAATACCCCATGACACCTGTCATCACAATTCGCTATGACCCTTATCATCACAATACTTGATGAACCGTGTCATCACAGCGTTCCAGGACATATGTCATCACAATGATCCATGACTACTTTCATCACAGTGCTCCAATACACATGTCATCACAATGCTCCATGACGCCTGTTATCAAATTGCTCCATGATCTCTTTCATCACCATGCTCCATGACCACTGTCATCACCACGCCTCATGACGCCTGTCATCTCAATGCTCCATGGCCCCTTTCATCACAATGCTCCATGAACCTAGTTATCACAATGTTCCCTGCCATTATTATCACAATGCTCCATTGGCCCTGTCATCACAATGCTCCATGCCCTTGTCATCAAAATGCTCCAGAACACTTGTCATCATAATGCTCCATCCCAATGTCATCAACATGCCCCATGACACTTGTCATCACAATGCTCCATGACCCTTGTAATCACAATGGTACATGGCCTTGTCATCACAATGTTCCATGGCCTCTGTCATCACCATGCTCCGTGGTCTTTCTCATCACAATGCTCTATGAACCCTGTCATCACAATGCTTGATGACCATTGTCATCACAATGCTCCAAGGCCCCTGTCATCACAATGCGTCATGGTCTTTGTAATCACAATGCTCAATGACCCCTGTCATCACAATGCTCCATGGCCCCTGTAATCACAATGCTCAATACCCTTGTCATCACAATGCTCCAGAACACTTGTCATCATAATGCTGCATTCCCGTGGCATCCCATTGCTCAATGACACTTGTCATCAAAATGTTCCTTGCCCTTTGTCATCACAGTGCTCCATGATACCTTTAATCAAAATTCTACATGACCACTGTCATCACAATGCAAGATGACCAAGGTCATCACAATGCCCCATGACACGTGTCATCACAATTCACCTTGGCCCTTTTCATCTCAATGCTGTATGAACCGTGTCATCACTAGGTGAGAGGACACTTGTCATCACAGTGATCCATGACCACTTCCATCACAATGCTCCATGAACTCTGTTATCTCAATGCTCCATGGCCTTTGTATTCACAATGCTCCATTGTCCCGATAATCGCGTTGCTCCATGAACACTTTCATCACAATGCTCCTTGACCACTGTCACCATAATGCCCCATGAGGTCTCTCATCACTGTGCTCCAAGGCCACTCTCATCAAAATGCTCCATGATCTGTGTCAGCACAATATTGCATGACACTTGTCATCACAATGCTCCATGATCCCTGTAATCACAATGATCCCTGCCAATGTTATCAAATTGCTCCATGTCTCCTGTAATCACAATACTCCATGCCCTTGTCATCACAATGCTCCAGGTCTGTTGTCATCACCATGCTTCATGCCCGTGTCATCACAATGCTCCATGAATCTTGTCTTCACAATGCTCCATGGCCTTTGTCATCACAATGCTCCGTGACCCCTGTCAACACAATGCGTAATGAACCCTGTCATCAAAATGCTAAATGGCACTTGTCATCACAATGCTCTATGATGCCTGTCATCTCTATTCTCCATGTCACTTGTTGTCACAATGCTCCATGGCCCCTGTAACCACAGTACTCCATGACCCCTTTCATCACAATGCCCAATGCCACCTCTCATCACAATTCTCCATGGCATTTGTCATCACGATGCTCCATGACACCTGTCATCACAATGCTCCATGACACTTGTCATCACAATCCTTGATGGCCCTTGTCATCACAGTGTTCCTTGGTGCTTTTCATCGCAATGCTCCATGACAAGTTTCATCAAAATACTCCAAGATTTGTTTCATCAGAATGCTCCATGGCCCTTGTCATTACAAATCCACATGATCCCTTTCATCACAATTCTCCATGGCAACTTACATAAAAATCCTCCATGCCCCTGTCATCACAATGCCCAATAATACCTGTTTTTACAATGATCCAAGACCCTTGTCATCACAAGGCTCCATGTCCCTTGTATTCACAATGCTCCATGGGCCTTGTCATCACAATGCTCCATGAAATATTTCCTCACAATGCTCCAGTACGCCTTTCATCCAAATTCCCCATGGTCACTGTCATCACAATTCTCCATGACCCCCGTCATCGTAATGGTCCATGACCCTTTTCATCTCAATGCTCCATGACACCTGTCATCACAATGCTCCATGGCCTTTGTCATCACAATGCTCCATGGCCCCTGTAATCACAGTGCTCCATGACCCGTTTCATCTCAATTCTACATGACCTCACTCATCACAATGCCCCATGAACCCTGTAATCACAATGCTCGATGACCCTTGTCATCATAGTGCTCCAAGCCTTTGTCATCACACAGCTCCATGGCCCTTGTAATTACAATGCTCCATGCCCTTGTCATCACAAGGCTCCAGAACTCTTGTCATTATAATGCTCCATATCCGTTTCATCACCATGCTCCATGACACTTGTCATCACAATGCTCCATGGCCCCTCTCATTACTGTGCTCCATAATAACTTTAATCACATTTCTAGATGACCACTGCCATCACAAGGCCCCATGACATTGTCATCACAATTCACCATGACCATTTTCATCACAATGCTCCATGAACAATGTCATCACAGGGTCCCAGGACACTTGTCATCACAATGATCCATTACCACTTTCATCTCAATGCTCCATGACCACTGTCATCTAAATGCTCCATGGCCTTTGTATTCACAATGCTCCATGGCCCCTGTAATCACAGTGCTCCATAACACCTTTCATCATAATGCTCCGTAACCACTGCCATCTCAATGACCCATGATGCCTGTCATCACAAATCTCCAAGGCCCCTCTCATCACAATGCTCCATGACACTTGTCATCACATTGCTCAATAATACCTGTCATCACAGTGTTCCCTGCCCATGTCATCACAATGCTCCATGTCCCCTATAATCACAATGCTCCATTCCATTTTCCTCACAATGCTCCAGAATTCTTGTCATCACAATGTTCCATGACCGTGGCATCACAATGCTCCATGGCCCTTGTCATCACAGTGCTCTAGAATTCTTGTCATCACAGCATTCCATGACCGTGTCATCACAATGCTACATGACCCTAGTCATCACAGTTCTCCATGACCTTTGTCATCACAATGCTCTATGTCGCTTTTCATCAAAATTCTCAATGACCACTTTAATCACTATGCTCGCTGACCATTTTCATCACATTTCTCTATTGTCATTACAATTCCCCATGGCCCCTTTCTTCACAATGCTCCATGATGCCTGTCATCACAATGCTCCATGGCTTTTGTTATCACAAAGCTCCAGGACCAGTTTCATCACAATACTCCATCCCCGTTGTCATCACAGTACACAATGAAACCTTTCATTACAATGGTCCATGACACTTGTCATCACAGTGCTCCATGGCCTTTATTGTCACAATGCTCCCAGGCACTTTTCATCACGATGTTCCATGAAAACTTTCATCACATTGCTCCATGACCATTTTAATCACAATAGTCCATACCCTTGTCAACACAATGCTGCAGAATCCCTGTCATCACAATTCTCCATGACTGCTGTCATCACAATAATCCAGGACAATTTTCATAACAATGCTTCCTGCCCCCAGTCCTCACAGTGCTCCATGATACCTTTCATCACAATTCCTAGATGATCAATGTCATCACAATGCCCCATGACACCTGTCATCACAATTTGCTATGACTCTTGTCATCAGAATACTCGATGAACTGTGTCATCACAGTGTTCCAGGACACATGTCATCACAAAGATCCATGATTACTTTCATCACAATGCTCCAATACACCTTTCATCACAATGCTCCATGGCCCCTGTTATCATATTGCTCCATGATATCTTTCATCACAATGCTCCATGACCCTGTCATCACAATGCTACATGACCCCTGTCATCACATTGTTCCATGGCCTATGTATTCACAATGCTCCATGGACCCTGTAATCACACTGCTCCATGTTCCCTTTCAACACAATGCTCCATGACCCCTGTCATCACAACGTTCCATGAAAGTTGTCATCAAAATGCTCCATGACCCCGGTCACCACAAGGTTCGCTGCCCTTGTCATTACAATGCTCCATGACCCTTGTTATCACAATGATACATGACCTTTTCATCACAATCTTCCATGGCCTCTGTCATCACCATGCTCCATGGTCGTTCTCATCACAATGCTCTATGACCCCTGTCATCACAATGCTTGATGACCATTGTCATCACAATGCTCCAAGGCCCCTGTCATCACAATGCCTCATGGTCTTTGTAATCACAATACTCAATGACCCGTCATCACAATGCTCCATGCCATTGTCATCACAATGCTCCATGGCCCCTGTAATCACAATGCTCAATACACTTCTCATCACAATGCTCCAGAACACTTGTCATCATAATGCTCCATTCCCGTGTCATCCCATTGCTCAATGACACTTGTCATCAAAATGTTCCTTGCCCTGTGTCATCACAGTGCTCCATGATACCTTTAATCAAAATTCTACATGACCACTGTCATCACAATGCAAGATGACCAAGGTCATCACAATGCCCCATGACATTCTCATCACAATTCACCATGACCATTGTCATCACAATGCTCCATGAACCATGTCATCACAGGGTCCCTGGACACTTGTCATCACAATGATCCATTACCACTTTCATCACAATGCTCCATGACCACTGTCTTCTCACTGCTCCATGGCCTTTGTATTCACAATGCTCCATGGCCCCTGTAATCACAGTGCTCCATAACACCTTTCATCATAATGCTCCATGACCACTGCCATCTCAATGCCCCATGACGCCTGTCATCACAATTCGCTATGATCCTTGTCCTCACAATACTCCATGAACCGTGTCATCACAGTGTTCCAGGACACATGTCATCACGATGATCCATGACTACTCTCATCACAATGATCCAATACAACTCTCATCACAATGCTCCATGCCCTTGTCATCAAAATGTTCCAGAACTCTTGTCATCTTAATGCTCCATGCCAATGTCATCAAAATGCCCCATGACACTTGTCATCACAATGCTCCATGGCCTCTGTCTTCACAATGTTCCATTGCCCCTGTCATCACAATGCTCCATGCCCTTGTCATCAAAATGCTCCAGAACTCTTGTCATCATAATGTTCCATGCCAATGTCATCAAAATGCCCCATGACACTTGTCATCACAATGATCCATGCCCTTGTCATCACAATGCTCCAGAACTCTTGTCATCATAATGAAGAATGCCCGTGTCATCACAAAGCTCCATGATACTTGTCATCACAATGCTCCATGGCCTTTGTCATCACAATGTTCCATGGCCCCTGTCATCACAGTGCTCCATGATACCTTTCATCACAATTCTAGATGACCACTGTCATCACAATGCCCCAAGACACATGTCATCACAATTTGCCATGGCCCTTGTCATCACAATGCTCCATGACCCGTGTCATCACAATGGTCCAGGACACTTTTCATCACAATGACCCATGATCACTTTCATCACAATGCTCCATGAACCCTGTCATTTCAATGCTCCATAGCCTTTGTATTCACAATGCTCAATGGCCCCTGTAATCACAGTGCTCCATGAACCACTTCATCACAATGCTCCAAGATCGCTGTCATCACAATGCCCCACGACGCCTGCCCTCATAAATCTCCAAGTCCTCTCTTGCCTAAAAGCTCCATGATCCTTGTCAGCACAATGTTCCATGACACTTTTCATCACAATGCTCGATGACCCCTGTCATCACAAAGTTCTCTGCCCATATCATCACAATGTTCCTTTTCATCTTTAAACACAATGCTCCATGCCCTTTCATCACAATGCTCCAGAATTCTTGTCATCGCAATGTGCCTTGACCGTGTCATCACAATGCTCCATGACCCTTGTCATCGCAAAGCGCCATGACCCTTGTCATCACAATGATCCATGACTCCTTTCCTCACAGTGCTCCAGTACCCTTTTCATCACAATGCTCCATGCCATTGTCAGCACAATGCTCCTTGGACCCTGTCATCAAAATGCTCCATCCCCATTTCATCACAATGCTCCAAATATCCTATCATTAAAATGCTCAATGCCCGTGTCAACACAATGCTCCATGACCCCTGTCATCAAAATGCTTTATGAAACTTTTTAACAGAATGTTCCATGACCCTGTCATCAAAATGATCCATGACAGTTGTCATCACAATGCTGCATGATACCTTTCATCCCAATTCTCTGTGACCGCAGTCATCACAATGTTCCAGGACAATTTTCATCAGAATGCTCCATTCCCCCTATCATCACAGTGCCCCAGAACCCCTGTAATCACACTGCTCCATGACCGTGCCATCACAATGCTACATGAGACCTGTCATCACATTGTTCCATGGCCTATATATTCACAATGCTCCATGGACCCTGTAATCACACTGTTCCATGTTCCCTTTCAATAAAATGCTCCATGACCCCTGTCATCACAACGTTCCTTGAAAGTTGTCATCAAAATTCTCCATGACCCCGGTAACCACAAGGTTCCCTTCCCATGTCGTCACAATGCTCCATGACCTTCCTAATCACAATGGTACATGGCCTTGTCATCACAATGCTCCATGGCCTCTGTCATCACCATGCTCCATGGTCTTTCTCATCACAATGCTCTATGACCCCTGTCATCACAAAGCTTGATGACCATTGTCATCACAATGCTCCAAGGCCCCTGTCATCACAATGCCTCATGGTCTTTGTAATCACAATGCTCAATGACCCCTGTCATCACAATGCTCCATGCCGTTGTCATCACAATGCTCCATGCCCTTGTCATCACAATGCTCCAGAACACTTGTCATCATAATGCTCCATTCCCGTGTCATCACAGTGCTCCATGATACCTTTCATCAAAATTCTACATGACCACTGTCATCACAATGCAAGATGACCAAGGTCATCACAATGCCCCATGACACGTGTCATCACAATTCGCCTTGGCCCTTGTCATCTCAATGCTGTATGAACCGTGTCATCACTAGGTTCCAGGACCCTTGTCATCACAATGTTCCATGAACTCTGTTATCTCAATGTTCCATGGCCTTTGTATTCACAATGCTCCTTTGTGCCTATAATCGTGTTGCTCCATGAACACTTTCATCACAATGCTCCTTGACCACTGTCACCATAATGCCCCATGATGTCTCTCATCATTGTGCTCCAAAGCCACTCTCATCAAAATGCTCCATGATCTGTGTCAGCACAATATTGCATGAAACTTGTCATCACAATGCTCCATGATCCTTGTAATCACAATGATCCCTCCCAATGTCATCACAATTCTCCCTGTCTCCTGTAATCACAATGCTCCATGCCCTTGTCATCACAATGCTCCATGAATCTTGTCTTCACAATGCTCCATGGCCCTTGTCATCACAATGTTCCATGAAACATTTCTTCACAATGCTCCACTACGTCTTTCATCCAAATTCCCCATGGCCACTGTCATCACAATTCTCCATGAACCCTGTCATCGTAATGGTCCATGACCCGTTTCATCTCAATGCTCCATGACACCTGTCATCACAATGCTCCACGGCCTTTGTCATCACAATGCTCCATGGCCCCTCTAATCACAGTGCTCCATGACCCGTTTCATCTCAATGCTCCATTACCTCACTCATCACAATGCCCCATGATCCCTGTAATCACAATGCTCGATGACCCTTGTCATCACAGTGTGCCAAGCCTTTGTCATCACACTGCCCCATGGCCCCTGTAATCACAATGCTCCATGCCCTTGCCATCACAAGGCTCCAGAACTCTTGTCATTATAATGCTCCATGTCCGTTTCATCACCATGCTCCATGACACTTGTCATCACAGTGCTCCATGGCCCCTCTCATTACTGTGCTCCATAATAACTTTAATCACACTTCTAGATGACCACTGCCATCACAATGCCCCATGAAATTGTCATCACAATTCGCCATGACCATTGTCATCACAATGATCCATGAAACATGTCATCACAGGGTTCCAGAGCACTTGTCATCACAATGATCCATTACCACTTTCATCACAATGCTCCATGACCACTGTCATCTCAATGCTCCATGGCCTTAGTATTCACAATGCTCCATGGCCCCTATAATCACAGTGCTCCATAACACCGTTCATCATAATGCTCCATGACCACTGCCAACTCAATGCCTCATGATGCCTGTCATCACAATTCTCCAAGGCCCGTGTGATCACAGTGTTCCCTGCCCGTGTCATCACAATGCTCCATGTCCCCTATAATCACAATGCTCCATGCCTTTTTCCTCACAATGCTCCAGAATTCTGGTCATCACAATGTTCCAAGACCGTGTCATCACAATGCTACATGACCCTGGTCATCACAGTTCTCCATGACCTTTGTCATCACAATGCTCTATGTCGCTTTTCTTCACAATTCTCAATGACCACTTTAATCACTATGCTCGCTGACCATTTTCATCACATTTCTCTATTGTCATTACAATTCCCCATGGCCCCTTTCTTCACAATGCTCCATGATGCCTGTCATCACAATGCTCCATGGCTTTTCTTGTCACAATGCTCCAGGACCACTTTCATCACAATACTCCATCCCCCTTGTCATCACAGAGCACAATGAAACCTTTCATTACAATGCCCATGACACTTGTCATCACAATGCTCCATGGCCTTTATCGTCACAATGCTCCCAGGCACTTACCATCACGATGTTCCATGAAAATTTTCATCACATTGCTCCATGATCATTGTCATCACAATAGTCCATACCCTTGTCAACACAATGCTGCATAATCCCTGTCATCACAATTCTCCTTGACTGCTGTCATCACAATAATCCAGGACAATTTTCATAACAATGCTTCCTGCCCCCAGTCCTCACAGTGCTCCATGATACCTTTCATCACAATTCCTAGATGATCAATGTCATCACAATGCCCCATGACACCTGTCATCACAATTCGCTATGACCCTTGTCATCACAATACTCGATGAACCATGTCATCACAGTGTTCCAGGACACATGTCATCACAATGATCCATGACTACTTTCATCACAATGCTCCAATACACTTGTCATCACAATGCTCAATGGCCCCTGTTTTCATATTGCTCCATGATCTCTTTCATCACAATGCTCCATGACCACCGTCATCACCATGCCACATGACGCCTGTCATCTCAATGCTCCATGGCCCCTTTTATCACAATGCTCCATGAACCCAGTCATCACAGTGTTCCCTGCCCTTTTCATCACAATGCTCCATGGGCCCTGTCATCACCATGCTCCATGCCCTTGTCAACAAAAAGCTCCAGAACACTTGTCATCATAATGCTCCATGCCAATGTCATCAAAATGCCCCATGACACTTGTCATCACAATGCTCCATGGCCTTTGTATTCACAATGCTCCATGGCCCCTGTCATCACAGTGCTCCATGATAACTTACATCACAATTCTAGATGACCACTGTCATAACAATACCCCATGACAGATGTCATCACAATTTACCATGGTCCTTGTCATCACAATGCTCCATGAACCCTGTCATCTCAATGCTCCATAGCCCTTGTATTCACAATTCTCCATTGCCCCTGTAATCACAGTGCTCCATGAACCCTTTCATCACAATGCTCCAAGACAGCTGTCATCACAATTCCCCATGATGCCTGCCATCACAAATCTCCAAGGCCTCTCTTACCAGAAAGCTGCATGATCCCTTTCAGCACAATGTTCCATGACTCTTTTCATCACAATGCTCCATGAGCCCTGTCATCACAAATTTCTCTGGCCATATCATCACAATGCTCCTTGTCACCTTTAATCACAATGCTCCATGCCCTTTTATCACAATGCTCCAGAATTCTTGTCATCGCAATGTTCCTGGACCGTGTCATCGCAATGATCCATGACTCCTTTCCTCACAGTGCTCCAGTACCCTTTTCATCACAATGCTCCATGCCATTGTCAGCACAATGCTCCTTGGACCCTCTCATCAAAATGCTCCATCCCCTTTTCATCACAATGCTCCAGATATCCTATCATCACAATGCTCCTGGCCCGAGTCAACACAATGCTCCATGACCCCTGTCATCAAAATGCTTTATGAACCTTGTTATCAGAATATTCCATGACCCCTGTCATCAAAATGATCCATGACCGTTGTCATCACAATGCTGCATGATACCTTTCATCCCAACTCTCTGTGACCGCTGTCATCACAATGCTCCAGGACAATTTTCATCACAATGCTCCATGCCCCCTGTCATCACAGTGCCCCATAACCCCTGTAATCACAATGGTCCATGACCCTGTCATCACAACACTACATGACCCCTGTCATCACATTGTTCCATGGCCTATGTATTCACAATGCTCCATGGACCCTGTCATCACACTGCTCCATGTTCCCTTTCAACACAATGCTCCATGACCCCTGTCATCACAACGTCCCATGAAAGTTGTCATCAAAATGCTCCATGACCCCGGTCACCACAAGGTTCCCTGCCCTTGTCATCACAATGCTCCATGACCCTTGTAATCACAATGGTACATGGCCTTGTCATCACAATGTTCCATGGCCTCTGTCATCACCATGCTCCATGGTCTTTCTCATCACAATGCTCTATGACCCCTGTCATCACAATGCTTGATGACCATTGTCATCACAATGCTCCAAGGCCCCTGTCATCACAATGCCTCATGGTCTTTGTAATCACAATGCTCAATGACCCCTGTCATCACAATGCTCCATGGCCCCTGTAATCACAATGCTCAATACCCTTGTCATCACAATGCTCCAGAACACTTGTCATCATAATGCTGCATTCCCGTGGCATCCCATTGCTCAATGACACTTGTCATCAAAATGTTCCTTGCCCTTTGTCATCACAGTGCTCCATGATACCTTTAATCAAAATTCTACATGACCACTGTCATCACAATGCAAGATGACCAAGGTCATCACAATGCCCCATGACACGTGTCATCACAATTCACCTTGGCCCTTTTCATCTCAATGCTGTATGAACCGTGTCATCACTAGGTGCCAGGACACTTGTCATCACAGTGATCCATGACCACTTTCATCACAATGCTCCATGAACTCTGTTATCTCAATGCTCCATGGCCTTTGTATTCACAATGCTCCATTGTCCCGATAATCGCGTTGCTCCATGAACACTTTCATCACAATGCTCCTTGACCACTGTCACCATAATGCCCCATGAGGTCTCTCATCACTGTGCTCCAAGGCCACTCTCATCAAAATGCTCCATGATCTGTGTCAGCACAATATTGCATGACACTTGTCATCACAATGCTCCATGATCCCTGTAATCACAATGATCCCTGCCAATGTTATCAAATTGCTCCATGTCTCCTGTAATCACAATACTCCATGCCCTTGTCATCACAATGCTCCAGGTCTGTTGTAATCACCATGCTTCATGCCCGTGTCATCACAATGCTCCATGAATCTTGTCTTCACAATGCTCCATGGCCTTTGTCATCACAATGCTCCGTGACCCCTGTCAACACAATGCCTAATGAGCCCTGTCATCAAAATGCTAAATGGCACTTGTCATCACAATGCTCTATGATGCCTGTCATCACTATTCTCCATGTCACTTGTTGTCACAATGCTCCATGGCCCCTGTAACCACAGTACTCCATGACCCCTTTCATCACAATGCCCAATGCCACCTCTCATCACAATTCTCCATGGCATTTGTCATCACGATGCTCCATGACACCTGTCATCACAATGCTCCATGACACTTGTCATCACAATCCTTGATGGCCCTTGTCATCACAGTGTTCCTTGGTGCTTTTCATCACAATGCTCCATGACAAGTTTCATCAAAATACTCCAAGATTTGTTTCATCAGAATGCTCCATGGCCCTTGTCATTACAAATCCACATGATCCCTTTCATCACAATTCTCCATGGCAACTTACATAAAAATCCTCCATGCCCCTGTCATCACAATGCCCAATAATACCTGTTTTTACAATGATCCAAGACCCTTGTCATCACAAGGCTCCATGTCCCTTGTATTCACAATGCTCCATGGGCCTTGTCCTCACAATGCTCCATGAAATATTTCCTCACAATGCTCCAGTACGCCTTTCATCCAAATTCCCCATGGCCACTGTCATCACAGTTCTCCATGACCCCTGTCATCGTAATGGTCCATGACCCGTTTCATCTCAATTCTCCATGACACCTCTCATCACAATGCTCCATGGCCTTTGTCATCACAATGCTCCATGGCCCCTGTAATCACAGTGCTCCATGACCCGTTTCATCTCAATTCTACATGACCTAACTCATCACAATGCCCCATGACACCTGTAATCACAATGCTCGATGACCCTTGTCATCACAGTGCTCCAAGCCTTTGTCATCACACTGCTCCATGGCCCTTGTAATCACAATGCTCCATGCCCTTGTCATCACAAGGCTCCAGAACTCTTGTCATTATAATGCTCCTTGTCCGTTTCATCACCATGCTCCATGAAACTTGTCATCACAATGCTCCACGGCCCCTCTCATTACTGTGCTCCATAATAACTTTAATCACATTTCTAGATGACCACTGCCATCACAATGCCCCATGACATTGTCATCACAATTCACCATGACCATTGTCATCACAATGCTCCATGAACAATGTCATCACAGGGTCCCAGGACACTTGTCATCACAATGATCCATTACCACTTTCATCTCAATGCTCCATGACCACTGTCATCTAAATGCTCCATGGCCTTTGTATTCACAATGCTCCATGGCCCCTGTAATCACAGTGCTCCATAACACCTTTCATCATAATGCTCCATAACCACTGCCATCTCAATGACCCATGATGCCTGTCATCACAATTCTCCAAGGCCCCTCTCATCACAATGCTCGATGACACTTGTCATCACATTGCTCAATAATACCTGTCATCACAGTGTTCCCTGCCCATGTCATCACAATGCTCCATGTCCCCTATAATCACAATGCTCCATTCCTTTTTCCTCACAATGCTCCAGAATTCTTGTCATCACAATGTTCCATGACCGTGGCATCACAATGCTCCATGGCCCTTGTCATCGCAATGCTCTAGAATTCTTGTCATCACAGTGTTTCATGACCGTGTCATCACAATGCTACATGACCCTGGTCATCACAGTTCTCCATGACCTTTGTCATCACAATGCTCTATGTCGCTTTTCATCAAAATTCTCAATGACCACTTTAATCACTATGCTCGCTGACCATTTTCATCACATTTCTCTATTGTCATTACAATTCCCCGTGGCCCCTTTCTTCACAATGCTCCATGATGCCTGTCATCACAATGCTCCATGGCTTTTGTTATCACAATGCTCCAGGACCTGTTTCATCACAATACTCCATCCCCCTTGTCATCACAGTACACAATGAAACCTTTCATTACAATGGTCCATGACACTTGTCATCACAGTGCTCCATGGCCTTTATTGTCACAATGCTCCCAGGCACTTTTCATCACGATGTTCCATGAAAACTTTCATCACATTGCTCCATGACCATTTTAATCACAATAGTCCATACCCTTGTCAACACAATGCTGCAGAATCCCTGTCATCACAATTCTCCATGACTGCTGTCATCACAATAATCCAGGACAATTTTCATAACAATGCTTCCTGCCCCCAGTCCTCACAGTGCTCCATGATACCTTTCATCACAATTCCTAGATGATCAATGTCATCACAATGCCCCATGACACCTGTCATCACAATTTGCTATGACCCTTGTCATCAGAATACTCGATGAACTGTGTCATCACAGTGTTCCAGGACACATGTCATCACAAAGATCCATGATTACTTTCATCACAATGCTCCAATACACCTTTCATCACAATGCTCCATGGCCCCTGTTATCATATTGCTCCATGATATCTTTCATCACAATGCTCCATGACCCTGTCATCACAATGCTACATGACCCCTGTCATCACATTGTTCCATGGCCTATGTATTCACAATGCTCCATGGACCCTGTAATCACACTGCTCCATGTTCCCTTTCAACACAATGCTCCATGACCCCTGTCATCACAACGTTCCATGAAAGTTGTCATCAAAATGCTCCATGACCCCGGTCACCACAAGGTTCGCTGCCCTTGTCATTACAATGCTCCATGACCCTTGTTATCACAATGATACATGACCTTTTCATCACAATGTTCCATGGCCTCTGTCATCACCATGCTCCATGGTCGTTCTCATCACAATGCTCTATGACCCCTGTCATCACAATGCTTGATGACCATTGTCATCACAATGCTCCAAGGCCCCTGTCATCACAATGCCTCATGGTCTTTGTAATCACAATACTCAATGACCCGTCATCACAATGCTCCATGCCATTGTCATCACAATGCTCCATGGCCCCTGTAATCACAATGCTCAATACACTTCTCATCACAATGCTCCAGAACACTTGTCATCATAATGCTCCATTCCCGTGTCATCCCATTGCTCAATGACACTTGTCATCAAAATGTTCCTTGCCCTGTGTCATCACAGTGCTCCATGATACCTTTAATCAAAATTCTACATGACCACTGTCATCACAATGCAAGATGACCAAGTTCATCACAATGCCCCATGACATTCTCATCACAATTCACCATGACCATTGTCATCACAATGCTCCATGAACCATGTCATCACAGGGTCTCTGGACACTTGTCATCACAATGATCCATTACCACTTTCATCACAATGCTCCATGACCACTGTCTTCTCACTGCTCCATGGCCTTTGTATTCACAATGCTCCATGGCCCCTGTAATCACAGTGCTCCATAACACCTTTCATCATAATGCTCCATGACCACTGCCATCTCAATGCCCCATGACGCCTGTCATCACAATTCGCTATGACCCTTGTCCTCACAATACTCGATGAACCGTGTCATCACAGTGTTCCAGGACACATGTCATCACAATGATCCATGACTACTCTCATCACAATGATCCAATACACCTGTCATCACAATGCTCCATGCCCTTGTCATCAAAATGCTCCAGAACTCTTGTCATCATAATGCTCCATGCCAATGTCATCAAAATGCCCCATGACACTTGTCATCACAATGCTCCATGGCCTTTGTCTTCACAATGTTCCATTGCCCCTGTCATCACAATGCTCCATGCCCTTGTCATCAAAATGCTCCAGAACTCTTGTCATCATAATGTTCCATGCCAATGTCATCAAAATGCCCCATGACACTTGTCATCACAATGATCCATGCCCTTGTAATCACAATGCTCCAGAACCCTTGTCATCATAATGATGAATGCCCGTGTCATCACAAAGCTCCATGATACTTGTCATCACAATGCTCCATGGCCTTTGTCATCACAATGTTTCATGGCCCCTGTCATCACAGTGCTCCATGATACCTTTCATCACAATTCTAGATGACCACTGTCATCACAATGCCCCAAGACACATGTCATCACAATTCGCCATGGCCCTTGTCATCACAATGCTCCATGACCCGTGTCATCACAATGGTCCAGGACACTTTTCATCACAATGATCCATGATCACTTTCATCACAATGCTCCATGAACCCTGTCATCTCAATGCTCCATAGCCTTTGTATTCACAATGCTCAATGGCCCCTGTAATCACAGTGCTCCATGAACCATTTCATCACAATACTCCAAGACCGCTGTCATCACAATGCCCCATGACGCCTGCCCTCATAAATCTCCAAGTCCTCTCTTGCCTAAAAGCTCCATGATCCCTGTCAGCACAATGTTCCATGACACTTTTCATCACAATGCTCCATGACCCCTGTCATCACAAAGTTCTCTACCCATATCATCACAATGCTCCTTGTCACCTTTAATCACAATGCTCCATGCCCTTTCATCACAATGCTCCAGAATTCTTGTCATCGCAATGTTCCTTGACCGTGTCATCACAATGCTCCATGACCCTTGTCATCACAAAGCTCGATGACCCTTGTCATCACAATGATCCATGACTCCTTTCCTCACAGTGCTCCAGTACCCTTTTCATCACAATGCTCCATGCCATTGTCAGCACAATGCTCCTTGGACCCTGTCATCAAAATGCTCCATCCCCTTTTCATCACATTGCTCCAGATATCCTATCATCACAATGCTCCTGGCCCGAGTCAACACAATGCTCCATGACCCCTGTCATCAAAATGCTTTATGAACCTTGTTATCAGAATATTCCATGACCCCTGTCATCAAAATGATCCATGACCGTTGTCATCACAATGCTGCATGATACCTTTCATCCCAACTCTCTGTGACCGCTGTCATCACAATGCTCCAGGACAATTTTCATCACAATGCTCCATGCCCCCTGTCATCACAGTGCCCCATAACCCCTGTAATCACAATGGTCCATGACCCTGTCATCACAACACTACATGACCCCTGTCATCACATTGTTCCATGGCCTATGTATTCACAATGCTCCATGGACCCTGTCATCACACTGCTCCATGTTCCCTTTCAACACAATGCTCCATGACCCCTGTCATCACAACGTCCCATGAAAGTTGTCATCAAAATGCTCCATGACCCCGGTCACCACAAGGTTCCCTGCCCTTGTCATCACAATGCTCCATGACCCTTGTAATCACAATGGTACATGGCCTTGTCATCACAATGTTCCATGGCCTCTGTCATCACCATGCTCCATGGTCTTTCTCATCACAATGCTCTATGACCCCTGTCATCACAATGCTTGATGACCATTGTCATCACAATGCTCCAAGGCCCCTGTCATCACAATGCCTCATGGTCTTTGTAATCACAATGCTCAATGACCCCTGTCATCACAATGCTCCATGGCCCCTGTAATCACAATGCTCAATACCCTTGTCATCACAATGCTCCAGAACACTTGTCATCATAATGCTGCATTCCCGTGGCATCCCATTGCTCAATGACACTTGTCATCAAAATGTTCCTTGCCCTTTGTCATCACAGTGCTCCATGATACCTTTAATCAAAATTCTACATGACCACTGTCATCACAATGCAAGATGACCAAGGTCATCACAATGCCCCATGACACGTGTCATCACAATTCACCTTGGCCCTTTTCATCTCAATGCTGTATGAACCGTGTCATCACTAGGTGAGAGGACACTTGTCATCACAGTGATCCATGACCACTTCCATCACAATGCTCCATGAACTCTGTTATCTCAATGCTCCATGGCCTTTGTATTCACAATGCTCCATTGTCCCGATAATCGCGTTGCTCCATGAACACTTTCATCACAATGCTCCTTGACCACTGTCACCATAATGCCCCATGAGGTCTCTCATCACTGTGCTCCAAGGCCACTCTCATCAAAATGCTCCATGATCTGTGTCAGCACAATATTGCATGACACTTGTCATCACAATGCTCCATGATCCCTGTAATCACAATGATCCCTGCCAATGTTATCAAATTGCTCCATGTCTCCTGTAATCACAATACTCCATGCCCTTGTCATCACAATGCTCCAGGTCTGTTGTCATCACCATGCTTCATGCCCGTGTCATCACAATGCTCCATGAATCTTGTCTTCACAATGCTCCATGGCCTTTGTCATCACAATGCTCCGTGACCCCTGTCAACACAATGCGTAATGAACCCTGTCATCAAAATGCTAAATGGCACTTGTCATCACAATGCTCTATGATGCCTGTCATCACTATTCTCCATGTCACTTGTTGTCACAATGCTCCATGGCCCCTGTAACCACAGTACTCCATGACCCCTTTCATCACAATGCCCAATGCCACCTCTCATCACAATTCTCCATGGCATTTGTCATCACGATGCTCCATGACACCTGTCATCACAATGCTCCATGACACTTGTCATCACAATCCTTGATGGCCCTTGTCATCACAGTGTTCCTTGGTGCTTTTCATCGCAATGCTCCATGACAAGTTTCATCAAAATACTCCAAGATTTGTTTCATCAGAATGCTCCATGGCCCTTGTCATTACAAATCCACATGATCCCTTTCATCACAATTCTCCATGGCAACTTACATAAAAATCCTCCATGCCCCTGTCATCACAATGCCCAATAATACCTGTTTTTACAATGATCCAAGACCCTTGTCATCACAAGGCTCCATGTCCCTTGTATTCACAATGCTCCATGGGCCTTGTCATCACAATGCTCCAAGAAATATTTCCTCACAATGCTCCAGTACGCCTTTCATCCAAATTCCCCATGGCCACTGTCATCACAATTCTCCATGAACCCTGTCATCGTAATGGTCCATGACCCATTTCATCTCAATGCTCCATGACACCTGTCATCACAATGCTCCATGGCCTTTGTCATCACAATGCTCCATGGCCCATGTAATCACAGTGCTCCATGACCCGTTTCATCTCAATTCTACATGACCTAACTCATCACAATGCCCCATGACCCCTGTAATCACAATGCTCGATGACCCTTGTCATCATAGTGCTCCAAGCCTTTGTCATCACACTGCTCCATGACCCTTGTCATCACAATGCTCCATGCCCTTGTCATCACAAGGCTCCAGAACTCTTGTCATTATAATGCTCCATGTCCGTTTCATCACCATGCTCCATGACACTTGTCATGTCCTTTGTCATGAAAATTGCGTTGCTCCATGAACACTTTCATCAAAATGCTCCTTGACCACTGTCAGCATAATGCCCCATGACATCTCTCATCACTGTGCTCCAAGGCCATTCTCATCAAAATGCTCCATGATCTGTGTCAGCACAATATTGCATGACACTTGTCATCACAATGCTCCATGATCCCTGTAATCACAATGATGCCTGCCAATGTCATCACAATGCTCCATGTCTCCTGTAAACACAATACTCCATGCCCTTGTCATCACAATGCTCCAGGTCTGTTGTCATCACCATGCTTCATGCCCATGTCATCACAATGCTCCATGAATCTTGTCTTCACAATGCTCCATGGCCCATGTCATCACAGTGCTCCATGACCCCTGTCATCATATGCTCTATGGCCTTTGTCATCACAATGCTCCATGGCCCCTGTAAACACAATGCTCCATGCCCTTGTCATCATAATGCTCCAGAACACATGTTATCATAATGCTCCATTCCCGTGTCATCACATTCCTCAATGACACATGTCATCAAAATGTTCCTTGGCCTTTGTCATCATAATGCTCCATGATACCTTTAATCAAAATTCTACATGACCACTGTCATCACAGTGCAAGATGACCAATGTCATCACTATGCCCCATGAAACGTATCATCACAATTTGCCTTAACCCTTGTCATCTCAATGCTGTATGAACCGTGTCGTCACTAGGTTCCAGGACCCTTGTCATCACAATTCTCCATGAACTCTGTTATTTCAATATTCCATGGCCTTTGTATTCACAATGCTCCATTGTCCCAATAATCACGTTGCTCCGTGATCTGTGTCAGCACAGTATTGCATGACACTTGTCATCAAAATGCTCCATGATCCCTGTAATCACAATCATCCCTGCCAATGTCATCACAATGCTCCATGTCTCATGTAATCACAATGCTCCATGCCCTTGTCATCACATTTCTCCAGGTCTGTTGTCATAACCAGGTTTCATGCACGTGTCATCACAATGCTCCATGAATCTTGTCTTCACAATGCTCCATGGCCCATGTCATCACAGGGCTCCATGACCCCTGTCAACACAATGCTCTATGGCCTTTGTCATCAGAATGCTCCGTGACCCCTGTCAACACAATGCATGATAACCCCTGTCATCAAAATGCTAAATGGCACTTGTCATCACAATGCTCTAGGACGCCTGTCATCACTATTCTCCATGTCACTTGTTATCACAATGCTCCATGGCCCCTGTAATCACAGTAATCCATGACCCCTTTCATCACAATGCCCAATGCCTCCTCTCATCACAATTCTCCTTGGCATTTGTCATCACGATGCTCCATGACACCTGTCATCACAATGCTCCACGACACTTGTCATCACAATGCTCGATGGCCCTTGTCATTACAATGTTCCTTGGAGAATTTCATCGCAATGCTCCATGACAACTTTCATCAAAATACTCCAACATTTGTTTCATCACAATGCTCCATGGCCCTTGTCATTACAAATCCACATGTTCGCTTTCATCACAATTCTCCATGGCAACTTACATAAAAATGCTCCATGCCCCTATCATCACAATGCTCCATGGCACTTGTCATCACAATGCTCCATGAAACATTAACTCACAGTGCTCCAGTAGGCCTTTCATCCAAATTCCCCATGGCCACTGTCATCACAATTCCCCATGACACCTTTCATCGTAATGTTCCATGACCCGTATCATCTCAATTCCCCATGACACCTGTCATCAAATTGCTCCATGGCCTTTGTCATCACAATGCTCCATGGCCCCTGTAATCACAATGCTCCATGACCGTTTCATCTCAATGCTCCATGACCTCACTCATCCCAATGCCCCATGACCCCTGTAATCACAAGGCTCCATGAATGTTGTCTTCAAAATGCTCCATGGCCCATGTCATCACACTGCTCCATGGCCCCTGTAATCACAATGCTCCATGCCCTTGTCATCACAATACTCCAGAACTCTTGTCATTATAATGCTCCATGTCCGTTTCATCACCATTCTCCATGACATTTGTCATCACAATGCTCCATGGCCCCTCTCATTACTGTGCTCCATAATAACTTTAGTCACATTTCTAGATGACCACTGCCATCACAAGGCCCCATGACATTGTCATCAAAATTCGCAATGACCATTGTCATCACAATGCTCCATGAACCATGTCATCACAGGGTCCCAGGTCATTGTCATCACAATGATCCATTACCACTTTCATCACAATGCTCCATGACCACTGTCATCTCAATGCCCCATGGCCTATGTCAGCACAATGCTCTATGGCCCCTGTAATCACAGTGCTCCATAACACCTTTCATCATAATGCTCCATGACCACTGCCATCTCAATGACCCATGAGGCTTCTCATCACAATTCTCCAAGACCCCTCTCATCACAATGCTCCATGACACTTGTCATCACATTGCTCAATAATACTTGTCATCACAGTGTTCCCTGCCCATGTCATCACAATGCTACATGTCCCCTATAATCACAATGCTCCATGCCTTTCTCCTCACAGTGCTCCAGAATTCTTGTCATCACAATGCTCCATGACCGTGTCATCACAATGTTACATGGCCCTAGTCATCACAGTTCTCCATGACCTTTGTCATCACAATGCTCTATGTCGCTTTTCATCACAATTCTCAATGACAACTTTAACCACTATGCTCGCTGACAATTTTCATCACATTTCTCTTTTGTCATTACAATTCCCCATGGCCCCTTTCTTCACAATGCTCCATGATGCCTGTCATCACAATGCTCCGTGGCTTTTGTTATCACAATGCTCCAGGACCAGTTTCATCACAATACTCCATCACCCTTGTCATCACAGTGCACAATGAAACCTTTCATTACAATGCCCCATGACACCAGTCATCACAATTCTCCAAGGCCCCTCTCATCGCAATGCTCCATGACACTTGTCATCACATTGCTCAATAATACCTGTCATCACAGTGTTCCCTGCCCATGTCATCACAATGCTACATGTCCCGTATAATCACAATGCTCCATGCCTTTTTCCTCACAATGCTCCAGAATTCTTGTAATGACAATGTTCCATGACTGTGTCATCACAATGCTCCATGGCTTTTGTTATCAAAATGCTCCAGGACCAGTTTCATCAAAATACTCCATCCCCCTTGTCATCACAGTGCACAATGAAACCTTTCATTACAATGCTCCATGACACTTGTCATCACAAGGCTACATGGCCTTTATCGTCACAATGCTCCCAGGCACTTTTCATCACGATGTTCCATGAAAACTTTCATCACATTGCTCCATGACCATTGTCATCACAATAGTCCATACCCTTGTCAACACAATGCCGCATAAAACCCCCTCATCACAATTCTCCATGTCTGCTGTCATCACAAGAAACCAGGACAATTTTCATAACAATGCTTCATGCCCCCAGTCATCACAGTGCTCCATGATACCTTCCATCACAATTCCTCGATGATCAATGTCATCACAATGCCCCATGACACCTGTCATCACAATTCGCTATGACCCTTGTCATTACCATACTCGATGAACCGTGTCATCACAGTGTTCCAGGACACATGTCACCACAATGATCCATGACTACTTTCATCACAATGCTCCAATACACCTGTCATCACAATGCTCCATGGCCCCTGTTATCATATTGCTCCATTATCTCTTTCATCACAATGCTCCATGATCACTGTCATCACCATGCCTCATGACGCCTGTCATTTCAAAGCTCCATGGCCCCTTTCATCACAATGCTCCATGAACCCTCTCATCACCATGTTCCCTGCCCTTTTCATCACAATGCTCCATGGGCCCTGTCATAACAATGCTCCATGTCCTTGTCATCAAAATGCTCCAGAACTCTTGTCATCATAATGCTCCATGGCCTTTGTCATCACAATGGTCCATGGCCCCTGTCATAACAGTGCTCCATGATACCTTTCATCACAATTCTAGATGACCACTGTCATCACAATGCCCCATGACAGATGTCATCACAATTCGCCATGGTCCTTGTCATCACAATGCTCCATGAACCGTGTCATCACAAAGTTCCAGGACACTTGTCATCACAATGATCCATGATCACTTTCATCACAATGTTCCATGAACCCTGTCATCTCAATGCTCCATAGCCTTTGTATTCACAATGCTCCATGGCCCCTGTAATCCCAGTGCTCCATGACCCCTTTCATCACAATGCTCCAAGACCGCTGTCATCACAATGCCCCATGCCGCCTGCCATCACAAATCTCCAAGGCCTCTCTTACCAAAAAGCTCCATGATCCCTGTCAGCACAATGTTCCTTGACACTTTTCATCACAATGCTCCATGACCCCTGTCATCACAACGTTCTCTGCCCATATCATCACAATGCTCCTTGTCACCTTTAATCACAATGCTCCATGCCCTTTCATCACAATGCTCCAGAATACTAGTCATCGCAATGTTCCTTGACCGTGTCATCACAATGCACCATGACCTTTGTCATCACAAAGCTCAATGACCCCGGTCATCACAATGATACATGACTCCTTTCCTCACAGTGCTCCAGCACCCTTTTCATCACAATGCTCCATGCCATTGTCAGCACAATGCTCCATGGACCTTGTCATCAAAATGCTCCATCCCATTTTCATCACAATGCTCCAGATATCCTATCAGTACAATGCTCCATGCCTCTGTCAACACAGTGCTCCATGACCCCTGTCATCAAAATGCTTTATGAACCTTGTTATCAGAATATTCCATGACCCCTGTCATCAAAATGATCCATGACCGTTGTCATCACAATGCTGCATGATACCTTTCATCCCAACTCTCTGTGACCGCTGTCATCACAATGCTCCAGGACAATTTTCATCACAATGCTCCATGCCCCCTGTCATCACAGTGCCCCATAGCCCCTGAAATCACAATGCTCCATTACCCCTGTCATCACATTGTTCCATGGCCTTTGTATTCACAATGCTCCATGTACCCTGTAATCACAGTGTTCCATGTTCCCTTTCAACACAATGCCCCATGATCACTGTCATCACAACTTTCCATGAAAGTTGTCATCAAAATGCTCCATGACCCCAGTAACTACAAGGTTCCCTGCCCTTGTCATCACAATGCTCCATGACCCTTGTAATCACAATGGTACATGGCCTTGTCATCACAATGTTCCATGGCCT
The DNA here is from genome assembly GCF_965194825.1 of Balaenoptera physalus. Taxonomy (NCBI): domain Eukaryota; kingdom Metazoa; phylum Chordata; class Mammalia; order Artiodactyla; family Balaenopteridae; genus Balaenoptera; species Balaenoptera physalus. The sequence goes on along the minus strand of NW_028125343.1, from coordinate 69,640 downwards.
CTGTCATCACCATGCTCCATGGTCTTTCTCATCAAAATGCTCTATGACCCCTGTCATCACAATGCTTGATGACCATTGTCATCACAATGCTCCAAGGCCCCTGTCATCACAATGCCTCATGGTCTTTGTAATCACAATACTCAATGACCATTGTCATCACAATGCTCCATGCCGTTGTCATCACAATGCTCCAGAACACATGTCATCATAATTCTCCATTCCCATGTCATCCCATTCCTCAATGACACTTATCATCAAAATGTTCCTTGCCCTTTGTCATCACAGTGTTCCATGATACCTTTAATCAAAATTCTACATGACCACTGTCATCACAATGCAAGATGACCAATGTCATCACAATACCCCATGACACGTGTCATCACAATTTGCCTTGGCTCTTGTCATCTTAATGCTGTATGAACCGTGTCATCACTAGGTTCCAGGACACTTGTCATCACAGAGATCCATGACCATTTTCATCACAATGCTCCATGAATTCTGTTATCTCAATGCTCCATGGCCTTTGTATTCATAATGCTCCATTGTCCCGATAATCGCGTTGCTCCATGAACACTTTCATCACAATGCTCCTTGACCACTGTCACCATAATGCCCCATGATGTCTCTCATCACTGTGCTCCAAGGCCACTCTCATCAAAATGCTCCATGATCTGTGTCAGCACAATATTGCATGACACTTGTCATCACAATGCTCCATGATCCCTGTAATCACAATGATGCCTGCCAATGTCATCACAATGCTCCATGTCTCCTGTAATCACAATGCTCCATGCCCTTGTCATCACAATGCTCCAGGTCTGTTGTCATCACCATGCTTCATGCCCGTGTCATCACAATGCTCCATGAATCTTGTCTTCACAATGCTCCATGGCCCATGTCATCACAGTGCTCCATGACCCCTGTCATCATAATGCTCTATGGCCTTTGTCATCAGAATGCTCCGTGACCCCTGTGAACACAATGCCTGATGACCCCTGTCATCAAAATGCTAAATGGCACTTGTCATCACAATGCTCTAGGACGCCTGTTATCACTATTCTCCATGTCACTTGTTATCACAATGTTCCATGGCCCCTGTAATCACAGTACTCCATGACCCCTTTCATCACAATGCCCAACGCCACCTCTCATCACAATTCTCCATGGCATTTGTCATCACGATGCTCCATGACACCTGTCATCACAATGCTCCATGACACTTGTCATCACAATATTCCTTGGTGATTTTCATCGCAATGCTCCATGCCGACTTTCATCAAACTACTCCAAGATTTGTTTCATCACAATGCTCCATGGCCCTTGTTATTACAAATCTACATGATCCCTTTCATCCCAATTCTCCATGGCAAGTTACATAAAAATGCTCCATGCCCCTGTCATCACAATGCCCAATGATACCTGCTTTTACAATGATCCATGACCCTTGTCATCACAAGGCTCCATGTCCCTTGTATTCACAATGCTCCATGGCCCTTGTCATCACAAGGCTCCATAGCGCTTTCATCGCAATGCTCCATGACCGCTTTCAGAACAATGCCCAATGACCCCTCTCATCACAATGCTCCATGGCCCTTGTCATCACGAGGCTCCATGAAACATTTCCTCACTATGCTCCAGTACGCCTTTCAGCGAAATTCCCCATGGCCACTGTTATCACAATTCTCCATGACCCCTGTCATCGTAATGGTCCATGGCCCGTTTCATCTCAATGATCCATGACACCTGTCATCACAATGCTCCACGGCCTTTGTCATCAAAATGCTCCATGGCCCCTGTAATCACAGTGCTCCATGACCCGTTTCATCTCAATTCTCCATGATCTCACTCATTACAATGCCCCATGACCCCTGTAATCACAATGTTCCCTGCCCTTGTCATCACAAGGCTCCAGAACTCTGGTCATTATAATGCTCCATGTCCGTTTCATCACCATGCTCCATGACACTTGTCATCACAATGCTCCATGGCCCCTCTCATTACTGTGCTCCATAATAACTTTAATCACATTTCTAGAAAACCACTGCCATCACAATGCCCCATGACATTGTCATCACAATTCACCATGACCATTGTCATCACAATGCTCCATGAACCATGTCATCACAGTGTCCCAGGACACTTGTCATCAAAATGATCCACTGCCACTTTCATCACCATGTTCCATGACCACTGTCATCTCAATGCTCCATGGCCTTTGTATTCACAATGCTTTATGGCCCATGTAATCACAGTGCTCCATAACACCTTTCATCATAATGCTCCATGACCACTGCTATCTCAATGCCCCATGACGCCAGTCATCACAATTCTCCAAGGCCCCTCTCATCGCAATGCTCCCTGACACTTGTCATCACATTGCTTCATAACACCTGTCATCACAGTGTTCCCTGCCCATGTCATCACAATGCTACATGTCCCGTATAATCACAATGCTCCATGCCTTTTTCCTCACAATGCTCCAGAATTCTTGTAATGACAATGTTCCATGAACGTGTCATCACAATGCTCCATGGCTTTTGTTATCAAAATGCTCCAGGACCAGTTTCATCACAATACTCCATCCCCCTTGTCATCACAGTGCACAATGAAACCTTTCATTACAATGCTCCATGACACTTGTCATCACAAGGCTCCATGGCCTTTATCGTCACAATGCTCCCAGGCACTTTTCATCACGATGTTCCATGAAAACTTTCATCACATTGCTCCATGACCATTGTCATCACAATAGTCCATACCCTTGTCAACACAATGCCGCATAATCCCTGTCATCACAATTCTCCATGACTGCTGTCATCAAAAGAAACCAGGACAATTTTCATAACAATGCTTCATGCCCCCAGTCATCACAGTGCTCCATGATACCTTCCATCACAATTCCTAGATGATCAATGTCATGACAATGCCACATGACACCTGTCATCACAATACGCTATGAACCTTGTCATCACAATACTCGATGAACTGTGTCATCACAGTGTTCCAAGACACATGTCACCACAATGATCCATGACTACTTTCAACACAATGCTCCAATACACCTGTCATCACAATGCTCCATGGCCCCTGTTATCATATTGCTCCATGATCTCTTTCATCACAATGATACATGACCACTGTCATCACCATACCTCATGATACCTGTCATCTCAAAGCTCCATGGCCCCTTTCATCACAATGCTCCATGAACCCAGTCATCACAATGTTCCCTGCCCTTTTCATCACAATGCTCCATGGGCCCTGTCATAACAATGCTCCATGCCCTGGTCATCAAAATGCTCCAGAACTCTTGTCATCATAATGCTCCATGGCCTTTGTCATCACAATGTTCCATGGCCCCTGTCATAACAGTGCTCCATGATACCTTTCATCACAATTCTAGATGACCACTGTCATCACAATGCCCCATGAAAGATGTCATCACAATTCGCCATGGTCCATGTCATCACAATGCTCCATGAACCGTGTCATCACAAAGTTCCAGGACACTTGTCATCACAATGATCCATGATCACTTTCATCACAATGTTCCATGAATCCTGTCATCTCAATGCTCCATGAACCGTGTCATCACAAAGTTCCAGGACATTTGTCATCACAATGATCCATGATCACTTTCATCACAATGTTCCATGAACTCTGTCATCTCAATGCTCCATAGCCTTTGTATTCACAGTGCTCCATGGCCCCTGTAATCACAGTGCTCCATGACCCCTTTCATCACAATGCTCCAAGACCGCTGTCATCACAATGCCCCATGCCGCCTGCCATCACAAATCTCCAAGGCCTCTCTTACCAAAAAGCTCCATGATCCCTGTCAGCACAATGTTCCTTGACACTTTTCATCACAATGCTCCATGAACCCTGTCATCACAACGTTCTCTGCCCATATCATCACAATGCTCCTTGTCACCTTTAATCACAATGCTTCATGCCCTTTCATCACAATGCTCCAGAATACTAGTCATCGAAATGTTCCTTGACCGTGTCATCACAATGCACCATGACCATTGTCATCACAAAGCTCAATGACACCGGTCATCACAATGATCCATGACTCCTTTCCTCACAGTGCTCCAGCACCCTTTTCATCACAATGCTCCATGCCATTGTCAGCACAATGCTCCATGGACCTTGTCATCAAAATGCTCCATCCCCTTTTCATCACAATGCTCCAGATATCCTATCAGTACAATGCTCCGTGCCCCTGTCAACACAGTGCTCCATGACCCCTATCATCAAAATGCTTTATGAACCTTGTTATCAGAATATTCCATGACCCCTGTCATCAAAATGATCCATGACCGTTGTCATCACAATGCTGCATGATACCTTTCATCCCAATTCTCTGTTACCGCTGTCATCACAATGATCCAGGACAATTTTCATCACAATGCTCCATGCCCCCTGTCATCACAGTGCCCCATAACCCCTGTAATCACAATGCTCCATGACCCCTGTCATCACATTGTTCCATGGCCTATGTATTCACAATGCTCCATGGACCCTGTAATCACAGTGTTCCATGTTCCCTTTCAACACAATGCTCCATGACCACTGTCATCACAACTTTCCATGAAAGTTGTCATCAAAATGCTCCATGACCCCGGTAACTACAAGGTTCCCTGCCCTTGTCATCACAATGCTCCATGACCCTTGTAATCACAATGGTACATGGCCTTGTCATCACAATGTTCCATGGCCTCTGTCATCACCATGCTCCATGGACTTTCTCATCAAAATGCTCTATGACCCCTGTCATCACAATGCTTGATGACCATTGTCATCACAATGCTCCAAGGCCCCTGTCATCACAATGCCTCATGGTCTTTGTAATCACAATACTCAATGACCATTGTCATCACAATGCTCCATGCAGTTGTCATCACAATGCTCCAGAACACATGTCATCATAATGCTCCATTCCCGTGTCATCCCATTCCTCAATGACACTTGTCATCAAAATGTTCCTTGCCCTTTGTCATCACAGTGCTCCATGATACCTTTAATCAAAATTCTACATGACCACTGTCATCACAATGCAAGATGACCAATGTCATCACAATGTCCCATGACACGTGTCATCACAATTTGCCTTGGCTCTTGTCATCTTAATGCTGTATGAACCGTGTCATCACTAGGTTCCAGGACACTTGTCATCACAGAGATCCATGACCATTTTCATCACAATGCTCCATGAATTCTGTTATCTCAATGCTCCATGGCCTTTGTATTCATAATGCTCCATTGTCCCGATAATCGCGTTGCTCCATGAACACTTTCATCACAATGCTCCTTGACCACTGTCACCATAATGCCCCATGATGTCTCTCATCACTGTGCTCCAAGGCCACTCTCATCAAAATGCTCCATGATCTGTGTCAGCACAATATTGCATGACACTTGTCATCACAATGCTCCATGATCCCTGTAATCACAATGATGCCTGCCAATGTCATCACAATGCTCCATGTCTCCTGTAATCACAATGCTCCATGCCCTTGTCATCACAATGCTCCAGGTCTGTTGTCATCACCATGCTTCATGCCCGTGTCATCACAATGCTCCATGAATCTTGTCTTCACAATGCTCCATGGCCCATGTCATCACAGTGCTCCATGACCCCTGTCATCATAATGCTCTATGGCCTTTGTCATCAGAATGCTCCGTGACCCCTGTGAACACAATGCCTGATGACCCCTGTCATCAAAATGCTAAATGGCACTTGTCATCACAATGCTCTAGGACGCCTGTTATCACTATTCTCCATGTCACTTGTTATCACAATGTTCCATGGCCCCTGTAATCACAGTACTCCATGACCCCTTTCATCACAATGCCCAACGCCACCTCTCATCACAATTCTCCATGGCATTTGTCATCACGATGCTCCATGACACCTGTCATCACAATGCTCCATGACACTTGTCATCACAATATTCCTTGGTGATTTTCATCGCAATGCTCCATGCCGACTTTCATCAAACTACTCCAAGATTTGTTTCATCACAATGCTCCATGGCCCTTGTTATTACAAATCTACATGATCCCTTTCATCCCAATTCTCCATGGCAAGTTACATAAAAATGCTCCATGCCCCTGTCATCACAATGCCCAATGATACCTGCTTTTACAATGATCCATGACCCTTGTCATCACAAGGCTCCATGTCCCTTGTATTCACAATGCTCCATGGCCCTTGTCATCACAAGGCTCCATAGCGCTTTCATCGCAATGCTCCATGACCGCTTTCAGAACAATGCCCAATGACCCCTCTCATCACAATGCTCCATGGCCCTTGTCATCACGAGGCTCCATGAAACATTTCCTCACTATGCTCCAGTACTCCTTTCAGCGAAATTCCCCATGGCCACTGTTATCACAATTCTCCATGACCCCTGTCATCGTAATGGTCCATGGCCCGTTTCATCTCAATGATCCATGACACCTGTCATCACAATGCTCCACGGCCTTTGTCATCAAAATGCTCCATGGCCCCTGTAATCACAGTGCTCCATGACCCGTTTCATCTCAATTCTCCATGATCTCACTCATTACAATGCCCCATGACCCCTGTAATCACAATGTTCCCTGCCCTTGTCATCACAAGGCTCCAGAACTCTGGTCATTATAATGCTCCATGTCCGTTTCATCACCATGCTCCATGACACTTGTCATCACAATGCTCCATGGCCCCTCTCATTACTGTGCTCCATAATAACTTTAATCACATTTCTAGAAAACCACTGCCATCACAATGCCCCATGACATTGTCATCACAATTCACCATGACCATTGTCATCACAATGCTCCATGAACCATGTCATCACAGTGTCCCAGGACACTTGTCATCAAAATGATCCACTGCCACTTTCATCACCATGTTCCATGACCACTGTCATCTCAATGCTCCATGGCCTTTGTATTCACAATGCTTTATGGCCCATGTAATCACAGTGCTCCATAACACCTTTCATCATAATGCTCCATGACCACTGCTATCTCAATGCCCCATGACGCCAGTCATCACAATTCTCCAAGGCCCCTCTCATCGCAATGCTCCCTGACACTTGTCATCACATTGCTTCATAACACCTGTCATCACAGTGTTCCCTGCCCATGTCATCACAATGCTACATGTCCCGTATAATCACAATGCTCCATGCCTTTTTCCTCACAATGCTCCAGAATTCTTGTAATGACAATGTTCCATGAACGTGTCATCACAATGCTCCATGGCTTTTGTTATCAAAATGCTCCAGGACCAGTTTCATCACAATACTCCATCCCCCTTGTCATCACAGTGCACAATGAAACCTTTCATTACAATGCTCCATGACACTTGTCATCACAAGGCTCCATGGCCTTTATCGTCACAATGCTCCCAGGCACTTTTCATCACGATGTTCCATGAAAACTTTCATCACATTGCTCCATGACCATTGTCATCACAATAGTCCATACCCTTGTCAACACAATGCCGCATAATCCCTGTCATCACAATTCTCCATGACTGCTGTCATCAAAAGAAACCAGGACAATTTTCATAACAATGCTTCATGCCCCCAGTCATCACAGTGCTCCATGATACCTTCCATCACAATTCCTAGATGATCAATGTCATGACAATGCCACATGACACCTGTCATCACAATACGCTATGAACCTTGTCATCACAATACTCGATGAACTGTGTCATCACAGTGTTCCAAGACACATGTCACCACAATGATCCATGACTACTTTCAACACAATGCTCCAATACACCTGTCATCACAATGCTCCATGGCCCCTGTTATCATATTGCTCCATGATCTCTTTCATCACAATGATACATGACCACTGTCATCACCATACCTCATGATACCTGTCATCTCAAAGCTCCATGGCCCCTTTCATCACAATGCTCCATGAACCCAGTCATCACAATGTTCCCTGCCCTTTTCATCACAATGCTCCATGGGCCCTGTCATAACAATGCTCCATGCCCTGGTCATCAAAATGCTCCAGAACTCTTGTCATCATAATGCTCCATGGCCTTTGTCATCACAATGTTCCATGGCCCCTGTCATAACAGTGCTCCATGATACCTTTCATCACAATTCTAGATGACCACTGTCATCACAATGCCCCATGAAAGATGTCATCACAATTCGCCATGGTCCATGTCATCACAATGCTCCATGAACCGTGTCATCACAAAGTTCCAGGACACTTGTCATCACAATGATCCATGATCACTTTCATCACAATGTTCCATGAATCCTGTCATCTCAATGCTCCATGAACCGTGTCATCACAAAGTTCCAGGACACTTGTCATCACAATGATCCATGATCACTTTCATCACAATGTTCCATGAACTCTGTCATCTCAATGCTCCATAGCCTTTGTATTCACAGTGCTCCATGGCCCCTGTAATCACAGTGCTCCATGACCCCTTTCATCACAATGCTCCAAGACCGCTGTCATCACAATGCCCCATGCCGCCTGCCATCACAAATCTCCAAGGCCTCTCTTACCAAAAAGCTCCATGATCCCTGTCAGCACAATGTTCCTTGACACTTTTCATCACAATGCTCCATGAACCCTGTCATCACAACGTTCTCTGCCCATATCATCACAATGCTCCTTGTCACCTTTAATCACAATGCTTCATGCCCTTTCATCACAATGCTCCAGAATACTAGTCATCGAAATGTTCCTTGACCGTGTCATCACAATGCACCATGACCATTGTCATCACAAAGCTCAATGACACCGGTCATCACAATGATCCATGACTCCTTTCCTCACAGTGCTCCAGCACCCTTTTCATCACAATGCTCCATGCCATTGTCAGCACAATGCTCCATGGACCTTGTCATCAAAATGCTCCATCCCCTTTTCATCACAATGCTCCAGATATCCTATCAGTACAATGCTCCGTGCCCCTGTCAACACAGTGCTCCATGACCCCTATCATCAAAATGCTTTATGAACCTTGTTATCAGAATATTCCATGACCCCTGTCATCAAAATGATCCATGACCGTTGTCATCACAATGCTGCATGATACCTTTCATCCCAATTCTCTGTTACCGCTGTCATCACAATGATCCAGACAATTTTCATCACAATGCTCCATGCCCCCTGTCATCACAGTGCCCCATAACCCCTGTAATCACAATGCTCCATGACCCCTGTCATCACATTGTTCCATGGCCTATGTATTCACAATGCTCCATGGACCCTGTAATCACAGTGTTCCATGTTCCCTTTCAACACAATGCTCCATGACCACTGTCATCACAACTTTCCATGAAAGTTGTCATCAAAATGCTCCATGACCCCGGTAACTACAAGGTTCCCTGCCCTTGTCATCACAATGCTCCATGACCCTTGTAATCACAATGGTACATGGCCTTGTCATCACAATGTTCCATGGCCTCTGTCATCACCATGCTCCATGGACTTTCTCATCAAAATGCTCTATGACCCCTGTCATCACAATGCTTGATGACCATTGTCATCACAATGCTCCAAGGCCCCTGTCATCACAATGCCTCATGGTCTTTGTAATCACAATACTCAATGACCATTGTCATCACAATGCTCCATGCAGTTGTCATCACAATGCTCCAGAACACATGTCATCATAATGCTCCATTCCCGTGTCATCCCATTCCTCAATGACACTTGTCATCAAAATGTTCCTTGCCCTTTGTCATCACAGTGCTCCATGATACCTTTAATCAAAATTCTACATGACCACTGTCATCACAATGCAAGATGACCAATGTCATCACAATGTCCCATGACACGTGTCATCACAATTTGCCTTGGCTCTTGTCATCTTAATGCTGTATGAACCGTGTCATCACTAGGTTCCAGGACACTTGTCATCACAGAGATCCATGACCATTTTCATCACAATGCTCCATGAATTCTGTTATCTCAATGCTCCATGGCCTTTGTATTCATAATGCTCCATTGTCCCGATAATCGCGTTGCTCCATGAACACTTTCATCACAATGCTCCTTGACCACTGTCACCATAATGCCCCATGATGTCTCTCATCACTGTGCTCCAAGGCCACTCTCATCAAAATGCTCCATGATCTGTGTCAGCACAATATTGCATGACACTTGTCATCACAATGCTCCATGATCCCTGTAATCACAATGATGCCTGCCAATGTCATCACAATGCTCCATGTCTCCTGTAATCACAATGCTCCATGCCCTTGTCATCACAATGCTCCAGGTCTGTTGTCATCACCATGCTTCATGCCCGTGTCATCACAATGCTCCATGAATCTTGTCTTCACAATGCTCCATGGCCCATGTCATCACAGTGCTCCATGACCCCTGTCATCATAATGCTCTATGGCCTTTGTCATCAGAATGCTCCGTGACCCCTGTGAACACAATGCCTGATGACCCCTGTCATCAAAATGCTAAATGGCACTTGTCATCACAATGCTCTAGGACGCCTGTTATCACTATTCTCCATGTCACTTGTTATCACAATGTTCCATGGCCCCTGTAATCACAGTACTCCATGACCCCTTTCATCACAATGCCCAACGCCACCTCTCATCACAATTCTCCATGGCATTTGTCATCACGATGCTCCATGACACCTGTCATCACAATGCTCCATGACACTTGTCATCACAATATTCCTTGGTGATTTTCATCGCAATGCTCCATGCCGACTTTCATCAAACTACTCCAAGATTTGTTTCATCACAATGCTCCATGGCCCTTGTTATTACAAATCTACATGATCCCTTTCATCCCAATTCTCCATGGCAAGTTACATAAAAATGCTCCATGCCCCTGTCATCACAATGCCCAATGATACCTGCTTTTACAATGATCCATGACCCTTGTCATCACAAGGCTCCATGTCCCTTGTATTCACAATGCTCCATGGCCCTTGTCATCACAAGGCTCCATAGCGCTTTCATCGCAATGCTCCATGACCGCTTTCAGAACAATGCCCAATGACCCCTCTCATCACAATGCTCCATGGCCCTTGTCATCACGAGGCTCCATGAAACATTTCCTCACTATGCTCCAGTACGCCTTTCAGCGAAATTCCCCATGGCCACTGTTATCACAATTCTCCATGACCCCTGTCATCGTAATGGTCCATGGCCCGTTTCATCTCAATGATCCATGACACCTGTCATCACAATGCTCCACGGCCTTTGTCATCAAAATGCTCCATGGCCCCTGTAATCACAGTGCTCCATGACCCGTTTCATCTCAATTCTCCATGATCTCACTCATTACAATGCCCCATGACCCCTGTAATCACAATGTTCCCTGCCCTTGTCATCACAAGGCTCCAGAACTCTGGTCATTATAATGCTCCATGTCCGTTTCATCACCATGCTCCATGACACTTGTCATCACAATGCTCCATGGCCCCTCTCATTACTGTGCTCCATAATAACTTTAATCACATTTCTAGAAAACCACTGCCATCACAATGCCCCATGACATTGTCATCACAATTCACCATGACCATTGTCATCACAATGCTCCATGAACCATGTCATCACAGTGTCCCAGGACACTTGTCATCAAAATGATCCACTGCCACTTTCATCACCATGTTCCATGACCACTGTCATCTCAATGCTCCATGGCCTTTGTATTCACAATGCTTTATGGCCCATGTAATCACAGTGCTCCATAACACCTTTCATCATAATGCTCCATGACCACTGCTATCTCAATGCCCCATGACGCCAGTCATCACAATTCTCCAAGGCCCCTCTCATCGCAATGCTCCCTGACACTTGTCATCACATTGCTTCATAACACCTGTCATCACAGTGTTCCCTGCCCATGTCATCACAATGCTACATGTCCCGTATAATCACAATGCTCCATGCCTTTTTCCTCACAATGCTCCAGAATTCTTGTAATGACAATGTTCCATGAACGTGTCATCACAATGCTCCATGGCTTTTGTTATCAAAATGCTCCAGGACCAGTTTCATCACAATACTCCATCCCCCTTGTCATCACAGTGCACAATGAAACCTTTCATTACAATGCTCCATGACACTTGTCATCACAAGGCTCCATGGCCTTTATCGTCACAATGCTCCCAGGCACTTTTCATCACGATGTTCCATGAAAACTTTCATCACATTGCTCCATGACCATTGTCATCACAATAGTCCATACCCTTGTCAACACAATGCCGCATAATCCCTGTCATCACAATTCTCCATGACTGCTGTCATCAAAAGAAACCAGGACAATTTTCATAACAATGCTTCATGCCCCCAGTCATCACAGTGCTCCATGATACCTTCCATCACAATTCCTAGATGATCAATGTCATGACAATGCCACATGACACCTGTCATCACAATACGCTATGAACCTTGTCATCACAATACTCGATGAACTGTGTCATCACAGTGTTCCAAGACACATGTCACCACAATGATCCATGACTACTTTCAACACAATGCTCCAATACACCTGTCATCACAATGCTCCATGGCCCCTGTTATCATATTGCTCCATGATCTCTTTCATCACAATGATACATGACCACTGTCATCACCATACCTCATGATACCTGTCATCTCAAAGCTCCATGGCCCCTTTCATCACAATGCTCCATGAACCCAGTCATCACAATGTTCCCTGCCCTTTTCATCACAATGCTCCATGGGCCCTGTCATAACAATGCTCCATGCCCTGGTCATCAAAATGCTCCAGAACTCTTGTCATCATAATGCTCCATGGCCTTTGTCATCACAATGTTCCATGGCCCCTGTCATAACAGTGCTCCATGATACCTTTCATCACAATTCTAGATGACCACTGTCATCACAATGCCCCATGAAAGATGTCATCACAATTCGCCATGGTCCATGTCATCACAATGCTCCATGAACCGTGTCATCACAAAGTTCCAGGACACTTGTCATCACAATGATCCATGATCACTTTCATCACAATGTTCCATGAATCCTGTCATCTCAATGCTCCATGAACCGTGTCATCACAAAGTTCCAGGACACTTGTCATCACAATGATCCATGATCACTTTCATCACAATGTTCCATGAACTCTGTCATCTCAATGCTCCATAGCCTTTGTATTCACAGTGCTCCATGGCCCCTGTAATCACAGTGCTCCATGACCCCTTTCATCACAATGCTTCAAGACCGCTGTCATCACAATGCCCCATGCCGCCTGCCATCACAAATCTCCAAGGCCTCTCTTACCAAAAAGCTCCATGATCCCTGTCAGCACAATGTTCCTTGACACTTTTCATCACAATGCTCCATGAACCCTGTCATCACAACGTTCTCTGCCCATATCATCACAATGCTCCTTGTCACCTTTAATCACAATGCTTCATGCCCTTTCATCACAATGCTCCAGAATACTAGTCATCGAAATGTTCCTTGACCGTGTCATCACAATGCACCATGACCATTGTCATCACAAAGCTCAATGACACCGGTCATCACAATGATCCATGACTCCTTTCCTCACAGTGCTCCAGCACCCTTTTCATCACAATGCTCCATGCCATTGTCAGCACAATGCTCCATGGACCTTGTCATCAAAATGCTCCATCCCCTTTTCATCACAATGCTCCAGATATCCTATCAGTACAATGCTCCGTGCCCCTGTCAACACAGTGCTCCATGACCCCTATCATCAAAATGCTTTATGAACCTTGTTATCAGAATATTCCATGACCCCTGTCATCAAAATGATCCATGACCGTTGTCATCACAATGCTGCATGATACCTTTCATCCCAATTCTCTGTTACCGCTGTCATCACAATGATCCAGGACAATTTTCATCACAATGCTCCATGCCCCCTGTCATCACAGTGCCCCATAACCCCTGTAATCACAATGCTCCATGACCCCTGTCATCACATTGTTCCATGGCCTATGTATTCACAATGCTCCATGGACCCTGTAATCACAGTGTTCCATGTTCCCTTTCAACACAATGCTCCATGACCACTGTCATCACAACTTTCCATGAAAGTTGTCATCAAAATGCTCCATGACCCCGGTAACTACAAGGTTCCCTGCCCTTGTCATCACAATGCTCCATGACCCTTGTAATCACAATGGTACATGGCCTTGTCATCACAATGTTCCATGGCCTCTGTCATCACCATGCTCCATGGACTTTCTCATCAAAATGCTCTATGACCCCTGTCATCACAATGCTTGATGACCATTGTCATCACAATGCTCCAAGGCCCCTGTCATCACAATGGTCTTTGTAATCACAATACTCAATGACCATTGTCATCACAATGCTCCATGCAGTTGTCATCACAATGCTCCAGAACACATGTCATCATAATGCTCCATTCCCGTGTCATCCCATTCCTCAATGACACTTGTCATCAAAATGTTCCTTGCCCTTTGTCATCACAGTGCTCCATGATACCTTTAATCAAAATTCTACATGACCACTGTCATCACAATGCAAGATGACCAATGTCATCACAATGTCCCATGACACGTGTCATCACAATTTGCCTTGGCTCTTGTCATCTTAATGCTGTATGAACCGTGTCATCACTAGGTTCCAGGACACTTGTCATCACAGAGATCCATGACCATTTTCATCACAATGCTCCATGAATTCTGTTATCTCAATGCTCCATGGCCTTTGTATTCATAATGCTCCATTGTCCCGATAATCGCGTTGCTCCATGAACACTTTCATCACAATGCTCCTTGACCACTATCACCATAATGCCCCATGACGTCTCTCATCACTGTGCTCCAAGGCCACTCTCATCAAAATGCTCCATGATCTGTGTCAGCACAATATTGCATGACACTTGTCATCACAATGCTCCATGATCCTTGTAATCACAATGATGCCTGCCAATGTCATCACAATGCTCCATGTCTCCTGTAATCACAATGCTCCATGCCCTTGTCATCACAATGCTCCAGGTCTGTTGTCATCACCATGCTTCATGCCCGTGTCATCACAATGCTCCATGAATCTTGTCTTCACAATGCTCCATGGCCCATGTCATCACAGTGCTCCATGACCCCTGTCATCATAATGCTCTATGGCCTTTGTCATCAGAATGCTCCGTGACCCCTGTGAACACAATGCCTGATGACCCCTGTCATCAAAATGCTAAATGGCACTTGTCATCACAATGCTCCATGATCCCTGTAATCACAATGATCACTGCCAATGTCATCGCAATGCTCCATGTCTCCTGTAATCACAATGCTCCACACCCTTGTCATCACAATGCTACAGGTATGTTGTCAGCACCATGCTTCATGCCCGTGTCATCACAATGCTCCATGAATCTTGTCTTCACAATGCTCCATGGCCCATGTCATCACAGTGCTCCATGACCCCTGTCATCATAATGCTGTATGGCCTTTGTCATCAGAATGCTCCGTGACCCCTGTGAACACAATGCCTGATGACCCCTGTCATCAAAATGCTAAATGGCACTTGTCATCACAATGCTCTAGGACGCCTGTCATCACTATTCTCCATGTCACTTGTTATCACAATGCTCCATGGCCCCTGTAATCACAGTACTTCATGACCCCTTTCATCACAATGCCCAATGCCACCTCTCATCACAATTCTCCATGGCATTTGTCATCACGATGCTCCATGACACCTGTCATCACAATGCTCCATGACACTTGTCATCACAATATTCCTTGGTGATTTTCTTCGCAATGCTCCATGCCAACTTTCATCAAACTACTCCAAGATTTGTTTCATCACAATGCTCCATGGCCCTTGTTAATACAAATCTACATGATCCCTTTCATCACAATTCTCCATGGAAAGTTACATAAAAATGCTGCATGCCCCTGTCATCACAATGCCCAATGATACCTGCTTTTACAATGATCCATGACCCTTGTCATCACAAGGCTCCATGTCCCTTGTATTCACAATGCTCCATGGCCCTTGTCATCATAATGCTCCATAGCACTTTCATCGCAATGCTCCATGACCGCTTTCAGCACAATGCCCCATGATCCCTGTCATCACAATGCTCCATGACACTTGTCATCACAAGGCTTCATGAAACATTTCCTCACAATGCTCCAGTACGCCTTTCAGCGAAATTCCCCATGGCCACTGTCATCACAATTCTCCATGACCCCTGTCATCGTAATGGTCCATGGCCCCTTTCATCTCCATGATCCATGACACTTGTCATCACAATGCTCCATGGCCTTTGTCATCAAAATGCTCCATGGCCCCTGTAATCACAGTGCTCCATGACCCGTTTCATCTCAATTCTCCATGACCTCACTCATCACAATGCCCCATGACCCCTGTAATCACAATGTTCCCTGCCCTTGTCATCACAAGGCTCCAGAACTCCGGTCATTATAATGCTCCATGTCCGTTTCATCACCATGCTCCATGACACTTGTCATCACAATGCTCCATGGCCCCTCTCATTACTGTGCTCCATAATAACTTTAATCACATTTCTAGATAACCACTGCCATCACAATGCCCCATGACATTGTCATCACAATTCACCATGACCATTGTCATCACAATGCTCCATGAACCATGTCATCACAGTGTCCCAGGACACTTGTCATCACAATGATCCATTACCACTTTCATCACCATGCTCCATGACCACTGTCATCTCAATGCTCCATGGCCTTTGTATTCACAATGCTTTATGGCCCGTGTAATCACAGTGCTCCATAACACCTTTCATCATAATGCTCCATGACCACTGCTATCTCAATGCCCCATGACGCCAGTCATCACAATTCTCTAAGGCCCCTCTCATCGCAATGCTCCATGACACTTGTCATCACATTGCTTCATAACACCTGTCATCACAGTGTTCCCTGCCCATGTCATCACAATGCTACATGTCCCGTATAATCACAATGCTCCATGCCTTTTTCCTCACAATGCTCCAGAATTCTTGTAATGACAATGTTCCATGACCGTGTCATCACAATGCTCCATGGCTTTTGTTATCAAAATGCTCCAGGACCAGTTTCATCACAATACTCCATCCCCCTTGTCATCACAGTGCACAATGAAACCTTTCATTACAATGCTCCATGACACTTGTCATCACAAGGCTCCATGGCCTTTATCGTCACAATGCTCCCAGGCACTTTTCATCACGATGTTCCATGAAAACTTTCATCACATTGCTCCATGACCATTGTCATCACAATAGTCCATACCCTTGTCAACACAATGCCGCATAATCCCTGTCATCACAATTCTCCATGACTGCTGTCATCAAAAGAAACCAGGACAATTTTCATAACAATGCTTCATGCCCCCAGTCATCACAGTGCTCCATGATACCTTCCATCACATTTCCTAGACGATCAATGTCATCACAATGCCCCATGTCACCTGTCATCACAATTCGCTATGACCCTTGTCATCACAATACTCGATGAACCGTGTCATCACAGTGTTCCAGGACACATGTCACCACAATGATCCATGACTACTTTCATCACAATGCTCCAATACACCTGTCATCACAATGCTCCATGGCCCCTGTTATCATATTGCTCCATGATCTCTTTCATCACAATGCTCCATGACCACTGTCATCACCATGCCTCATGACGCCTGTCATCTCAAAGCTCCATGGCCCCTTTCTTCACAATGCTCCATGAACCCTGTCATCACAATGTTCCCTGCCCTTTTCATCACAATGCTCCATGGGCACTGTCGTCACCATGCTCCATGCCCTTTCATCACAATGCTGAGGATTTCTAGTCATCGCAATGTTCCTTGACCGTGTCATCACAATGCTCCATGACCCTTTTCATCACAAAGCTCCACGACCGCTGTCATCACAATGCTCCATGCCTCTGTCATCAAAATGCTCCAGAACACATGTCATCATAATGCTCCATTCCCGTGTCATCCCATTCCTCAATGACACTTGTCATCAAAATGGTCCTTGCCCTTTGTCATCACAGTGCTCCATGATACCTTTAATCAAAATTCTACATGACCACTGTCATCACAATGCAAGATGACCAATGTCATCACAACGTCCCATGACACGTGTCATCACAATTTGCCTTGGCTCTTGTCATCTTAATGCTGTATGAACCGTGTCATCACTAGGTTCCAGGACACTTGTCATCACAGAGATCCATGACCATTTTCATCACAATGCTCCATGAATTCTGTTATCTCAATGCTCCATGGCCTTTGTATTCATAATGCTCCATTGTCCCGATAATCGCGTTGCTCCATGAACACTTTCATCACAATGCTCCTTGACCACTGTCACCATAATGCCCCATGAGGTCTCTCATCACTGTGCTCCAAGGCCACTCTCATCAAAATGCTCCATGATCTGTGTCAGCACAAGATTGCATGACACTTGTCATCACAATGCTCCATGATCCCTGTAATCACAATGATGCCTGCCAATGTCATCACAATGCTCCATGTCTCCTGTAATCACAATGCTCCATGCCCTTGTCATCACAATGCTCCAGGTCTGTTGTCATCACCATGCTTCATGCCCGTGTCATCACAATGCTCCATGAATCTTGTCTTCACAATGCTCCATGGCCCATGTCATCACAGTGCTCCATGACCCCTGTCATCATAATGCTCTATGGCCTTTGTCATCAGAATGCTCCGTGACCCCTGTGAACACAATGCCTGATGACCCCTGTCATCAAAATGCTAAATGGCACTTGTCATCACAATGCTCTAGGACGCCTGTCATCACTATTCTCCATGTCACTTGTTATCACAATGCTCCATGGCCCCTGTAATCACAGTACTTCATGACCCCTTTCATCACAATGCCCAATGCCACCTCTCATCACAATTCTCCATGGCATTTGTCATCACGATGCTCCATGACACCTGTCATCACAATGCTCCATGACACTTGTCATCACAATATTCCTTGGTGATTTTCTTCGCAATGCTCCATGCCAACTTTCATCAAACTACTCCAAGATTTGTTTCATCACAATGCTCCATGGCCCTTGTTAATACAAATCTACATGATCCCTTTCATCACAATTCTCCATGGAAAGTTACATAAAAATGCTGCATGCCCCTGTCATCACAATGCCCAATGATACCTGCTTTTACAATGATCCATGACCCTTGTCATCACAAGGCTCCATGTCCCTTGTATTCACAATGCTCCATGGCCCTTGTCATCATAATGCTCCATAGCACTTTCATCGCAATGCTCCATGACCGCTTTCAGCACAATGCCCCATGATCCCTGTCATCACAATGCTCCATGACACTTGTCATCACAAGGCTTCATGAAACATTTCCTCACAATGCTCCAGTACGCCTTTCAGCGAAATTCCCCATGGCCACTGTCATCACAATTCTCCATGACCCCTGTCATCGTAATGGTCCATGGCCCCTTTCATCTCCATGATCCATGACACCTGTCATCACAATGCTCCATGGCCTTTGTCATCAAAATGCTCCATGGCCCCTGTAATCACAATGTTCCCTGCCCTTGTCATCACAAGGCTCCAGAACTCCGGTCATTATAATGCTCCATGTCCGTTTCATCACCATGCTCCATGACACTTGTCATCACAATGCTCCATGGCCCCTCTCATTACTGTGCTCCATAATAACTTTAATCACATTTCTAGATAACCACTGCCATCACAATGCCCCATGACATTGTCATCACAATTCACCATGACCATTGTCATCACAATGCTCCATGAACCATGTCATCACAGTGTCCCAGGACACTTGTCATCACAATGATCCATTACCACTTTCATCACCATGCTCCATGACCACTGTCATCTCAATGCTCCATGGCCTTTGTATTCACAATGCTTTATGGCCCGTGTAATCACAGTGCTCCATAACACCTTTCATCATAATGCTCCATGACCACTGCTATCTCAATGCCCCATGACGCCAGTCATCACAATTCTCTAAGGCCCCTCTCATCGCAATGCTCCATGACACTTGTCATCACATTGCTTCATAACACCTGTCATCACAGTGTTCCCTGCCCATGTCATCACAATGCTACATGTCCCGTATAATCACAATGCTCCATGCCTTTTTCCTCACAATGCTCCAGAATTCTTGTAATGACAATGTTCCATGACCGTGTCATCACAATGCTCCATGGCTTTTGTTATCAAAATGCTCCAGGACCAGTTTCATCACAATACTCCATCCCCCTTGTCATCACAGTGCACAATGAAACCTTTCATTACAATGCTCCATGACACTTGTCATCACAAGGCTCCATGGCCTTTATCGTCACAATGCTCCCAGGCACTTTTCATCACGATGTTCCATGAAAACTTTCATCACATTGCTCCACGACCATTGTCATCACAATAGTCCATACCCTTGTCAACACAATGCCGCATAATCCCTGTCATCACAATTCTCCATGACTGCTGTCATCAAAAGAAACCAGGACAATTTTCATAACAATGCTTCATGCCCCCAGTCATCACAGTGCTCCATGATACCTTCCATCACATTTCCTAGACGATCAATGTCATCACAATGCCCCATGTCACCTGTCATCACAATTCGCTATGACCCTTGTCATCACAATACTCGATGAACCGTGTCATCACAGTGTTCCAGGACACATGTCACCACAATGATCCATGACTACTTTCATCACAATGCTCCAATACACCTGTCATCACAATGCTCCATGGCCCCTGTTATCATATTGCTCCATGATCTCTTTCATCACAATGCTCCATGACCACTGTCATCACCATGCCTCATGACGCCTGTCATCTCAAAGCTCCATGGCCCCTTTCTTCACAATGCTCCATGAACCCTGTCATCACAATGTTCCCTGCCCTTTTCATCACAATGCTCCATGGGCACTGTCGTCACCATGCTCCATGCCCTTTCATCACAATGCTGAGGATTTCTAGTCATCGCAATGTTCCTTGACCGTGTCATCACAATGCTCCATGACCCTTGTCATCACAAAGCTCCACGACCGCTGTCATCACAATGATCCATGACTCCTTTCCTCACAGTGCTCCAGTACCCTTTTCATCACAATGCTCCATTCCATTTTCAGCACAATGCTCCTTGGACCCTCTCATCAAAATGCTCCATCCCCTTTTCATCACAATGCTCCAGATATCCTATGATTACAATGCTCCATGCCCGTGTCAACACAATGCTCCATGACCCCTGTCATCAAAATGCTTTATGAACCTTTTTATCAGAATGTTCCATGACCCCTGTCATCAAAATGATCCATGACCGTTGTCATAACAATGCTGCATGATACCTTTCATCCCAATTCTCTGTGACCGCTGTCATCACAATGCTGCAGGACAATTTTCATCACAATGCTCCATGCCCCCTGTCATCACAGTGCCCCATAACCCCTGTAATCACAATGCTCCATGACCCTGTCATCACAAAGCTACATGACCCCTGTCATCACAACGTTCCATGAAAGTTGTCATCAAAAGGCTCCATGACCGCGGTCACCACAAGGTTCCCTGCCCTTGTCATCACAATGCTCCATGACCCTTGTAATCACAATGGTACATGGCCTTGTCATCACAATGTTCCATGGCCTCTCTCATCACCATGCTCCATGGTCTTTCTCATCACAATGCTCAATGACCGCTGTCATCACTATGCTTGATGACCATTGTCATCAAACTGCTCCAAGGCCCCTGTCATCACAATGCCTCATGGTCTTTTAATCACAATGCTCAATGACCACTGTCATCACAATGCTCCATGCCTTTGTCATCACAATGCTCCATGATCCCTGTAATCACAATGATCCCTGCCAATATCATCACAATGTTCCATGTCTCCTGTAATCACAATGCTCCATGCCCTTGTCATCACAATTCTCCATGATCCCTGTAATCACAATGATCCCTGCCAATATCATCACAATGTTCCATGTCTCCTGTAATCACAATGCTCCATGCCCTTGTCATCACAATGCTCCAGGTCTGTTGTCATCACCATGCTTCATGCCCGTGTCATCACAATGATCCATGAACCCTGTCTTCACAATGCTCCAGTACCAGTTTCATCACAATGCTCCATGCCTTTATCATCACAATGATCCAGAACTCTTGTCATCACAATGATCCAGAACTCTTGTCATCACAATGCTCCATGCCTGGGTCATCACAATGCTCCATGACCCTAGTCATCACAATGCTACATGAACCCTGTCATTACAATGCTCCATGGCGCTTTTCATCACAATGCTCAATGACCACTTTCATCACAATGCTCGCTGACACATTTGATCACAATGCTCCATAGCCCTTCTTATTAAAATTCCCCAATACCACTTTCATCACAATGCTCCATGACCCATATCATCGCATTGATCCATGAACATTTTCACCACAATACTCCATGACCACATTCATCCCAAAGCTCCATGACCCTTGTCATCACAATGCTCCATGACACTTCTCATCACAATGCTCGATGGGCCTTTCCATCACCATGCTCAATAACAACTTTTATCAGAATTCTCGCTGACCCCTTTCATCACAATGCTCCATGACACCTGTCATCACAATGCTCCATGGCCCCAGTTATCACAGTGCCCCATGACACCTTTCATCACAATGCTCCATGCCCCTGACATCACAATGACCCATCACACTTGTCATCACAATGCTCCATTACACTTGTCATTCACAATGCTCCATGATTGCTGTCAACACAATGATCCATGACCACTTTCAGCACAGTGGTCCATGGCCCCTTTCATCACAATGTTCCATGGCTCTTGACATCACAATGTTCCATGATCACTGTAATCACAATGATCCATGACCCGTTTCTTCTCAATGCCCCATGACCCCTTTAATCAAAAGGCTCCATGACCAATTTCATCACAATTCTCCTTGATCATTTTCATCACAATGCTCCATGCCCCTGACATCACAATGACCCATCACACTTGTCATCACAATGCTCCATTACGCTTGTCTTTCACAATGTTCCATGATTGCTGTCAACACAATGATCCATGACCACTTTCAGCACAGTGGTCCATGACCCCTTTCATCACAATGTTCCATGGCTCTTGACATCAAAATGCTCCATGATCACTGTAATCAAAATGATCCATGACCCATTTCTTCACAATGCCCTATGACCCCTTTAAGCAAAAGGCTCCATGTCCAATTTCATCTCAATTCTCCATGATCATTTTCATCACAATGATCCATGATCTTTGTCATCACAATGCTTAATGACCCCTATCACCACAATGCTCCATGCCCCATTTCATCACAGTGTTCCATGCCCCCTGTCATTACAATGCTCCATGATCCCTCTCATCACAATGCTCCATGACCACTTCCTTCACAATACCGCATGACCATGTTCACCACAATGTGCCATGACCATTTTCATCACAGTGCCCCATGACCACATTCATCACAATGCCCCACGACCCCTCTCATCACCATGCTCCATGGCCTTTGTCATCACAATGCTCCATGACCTTTGTCATCGCAATGCTACATGCCATTGTCATCACAATGCTCCATGACCCCTTTCATCACAATGCTCCATGACCCTTGTCTAAAATGCTACATGCCTGTGAAATCACAAAGCTCCATGCCCCCTGTAATCACAATGCTTCATGGCCCCTGTTATTCAAAATGCCATATGACCACTGTCATCAAAATGTTCCATGGCCCTTGTCATCACAGTGCCCTGGGACCCTTGTCATCACAATGTTCCAGGCCCCCTGTCATCACAATGAGCCATGACCCCTTTCATCACAATGCTCCAGGTCCGTTTTCATCACAATGCTCCATGACCCCTGTCATCACAATGTTCCCTGGCCTTTGTCATCACAATTCTCCATGGCCCCTGTAATCACAGTGCTCCATGACAACGTTCATCACATTGCTCCAGGACCACTGTCATCATAATGCCACATGAGCCTTGTCATCACAATGCTCCATGGCCCTTGTCATCACAATGCTCCATGATCCTTGTAATCAAAATGCTCCTTGACCCTTTCATCACAATGTTACAGTACCCCTTTCTTCACAATGCTCCATGCCGCTGGTCACCACAATGCTCCATGACTTCTGTCATCACAATGCTCCATGTCCCTTGTCATTAAAATGTTCCATGGCCCCTGTCATCACAATGTTGCATGATCCTTATACTCTCAATGCTCCATGGTCCTCGTCATCAGAAATCTGCATGCATTTGTCATCACAATGCTCCATGACCCCTGTCATCCCAATGCTCCATAGCACTTTTCATCACAATGCTACATGACCAATTTTATCACAATGCTCCATGCCGCTGGTCACCACAATGCTCCATGACCTCTGTCATCACAATGCTCCATGTCCCTTGTCATTAAAATGCTCCATGGCCCCTGTCATCCCAATGCTCCATAGCACATTTCATCACAATGCTACATGACCGCATTTATCACAATGTTCCATGACCACTTTAATCACAATGCTCCATGACCACTTTCATCACAATGCCCCATGACCCCTGTCTTCAAAATGCTCCATGGCCGTTTTCACCACAATGCTCCAGGACCCGTCATCACAATTCTCCATGGCCCTTGTCATCACAGTGCTCCATGGCGCTTGTCATCACAATGATCCAGAGCCTTAGTGCTTGAGTTGGGAGTAGTATCAATGCCTCACTTAGGGACACTGTCACTGCCTGAATTGGGAGTAGTGTCAGAGCCTTAGTTAGGGACAGCACCAGGGCGAGTTGGGAGTAGTGTCAGGGCCTTAGTTAGGGACAGTGCCAGTGCTTGCATTGGGAGTACTGTCAGGGCCATAGTTAGGGACAGTGTCAGTGGCTGAGATAGGAATAGTGTCAGTGCCTTAGTTACGGACATTGTCAGTGCCTAAGTTGGGATTTTTGTCAGGGTCATTATTATGGACAGTGTCAGGGCCTGAGTTAAGAGTAGTGTCAAGGCCTTAATTTGGAAGAGTGACGATGTCTCAGTTTGGAGTAGTGTCAAACCCTTAGTTAGGAACAGCATCAGTGCCTGAGTTGGGAGTAGTGGCATGGTCTAAGTTATGGACAGTGTCAGGGTCTGAGTTAGGAATAGTCTCAGGACCTTAGTTAGAAACAGTGTCAGTGACTGTGTTAGGAATAGTGTCAGGGCCTAAGTTAGGAGTAGTCTGAGACCGGGAGTTAGGAACAGTTTCAGGGCCTGAGTTGTGAGTAGTTTCAGGGCCTTAGTTAGAGAAAGTGTCAGTGCCGGATTTGGGAGTTATGTCAGGGCCTTAGTTAGGGACAGTGTCAGTGCCTGAGTTGGAAGTAGTGTCAGGGAATTAGGGACAGTGTCAGTGGCTGTGATGGGAGTAGTGTCAGGGTCTTAGTTAGGGAGAGTGTCAGTGCCTGAGTTGGGAATAGTCTCAGTGTCTTTTTTGGGGACAGCATCAGGGCATGAGTTAAAAGTAGTGTCAACGCCTTAGATAGGGAGAGTGTCAGTTCCTGTGTTGGGAGTAGTATCAGACCCTTCGTTAGGGACATTGTCAGGGTCTGAGGTAGAAGTAGTCTCAGGGCCTTAGTTAGGTAGCGTGTCAGTGCCTAAGTAAGTAGTAGTGTGAGGGCCTTACTTAGGGACAGTGTCAATTCCTGTGTTGGGAGTTGTTTCAGGGCCTTACTTAAGGACAGCGTCAGTGCCTGAGTTAAGAGTAGTGTGATGGCTGTAGTTAGGGACACTCTCAGAGCCAGAGTTGGGGGTAGTGTCAGGCCTTTGGTAGGAACTGTGCCAGGGCCTCAGTTAAGAGTAGTGTCAAGTCGTTAGTTAGGGACAGTGTTAGTGCCTGAGTTGGGAGTACTGTCAGGGCGTATTTCGGGACAGTCTCAGTGCCTATGTTGGGATTAGTGTCAGGGCCTTTGTTAGGAACAATGTCAGTGCCTGAGTTGGGAGTTGTGTCAGGACATTAGTTAGGGACAGTGTCAGTGCCTGAGTTGGGAGTAGTGTCAGGCCTTTGTTAGGGACTGTGCCAGGGCCTGAGTTAAGAGTAGTGTCAAGTCCTTAGTTAGGAACAGTGTTAGTGCCTGAGATGAGAGTAATGTCAGGGCCTTAGTTAGGGACAATGTCAGTGCCTAGTTTGGGAGTAGTGTCAGGGCCTTAGTTAGGGACAGTGTCAGTGCCTGAGTTGTGAGTACTGTCAGGGCGTATTTCGGGACAGTCTCAGTGCCTATGTTGGGATTAGTGTCAGGGTCTTTGTTAAGAACAATGTCAGTGCCTAAGGTGGGAGTTGTGTCACGACATTAGTAAGGGACAGTGTCAGTGCCTGAGTTAGGAGAAGTGTCAGGGCTGTAGTTAGGGATAGTGTCAGTGCCTGAGTTGGAGGTAGTGTCAGGGCCTTAGGGACAGTGTCAGTGGCTGAGATGGGAGTAGTGTCAGGGCCTTAGTTACGGACAGTGTCAGTGCCTGATTTGGGAGTAGTGTCAGGGCCTTAGTTAGGGACAGTGACAGTGCCTGAGTTGGGAGTAATATCAGTGCCTTAGTTAGGGACAGTGTCAGAGCCCGAATTGGGAGTAGTCTCTGAGCCGTAGTTAGGAACAGTGTCAGTGACTGAGTTGGGAGTACTCTCAGGGTCTTAGTTAAGGACAGTGTCAGGGATTGAGTTAAGTATTGTGTCAAACCTTAGTTATAGAGTGTGTCAGTTGCTGAATTAAGAGAAGTGTAATGTCCTTATTTAGTGACAGTGACAATGCCTGAGTTAGGAGTAGAGTCAGGGCCATATTTACGGAGGTGTCAGTGCCTGAGTTAGGAGTAGTGTCAGGGCCTTAGTTAGGGACAGTGTCAGTGCCTCAGTTTGGAGTAGTGCCAGTGCCTTAGTTAGAAACAGCGCCAGTGCGTGAGTTGGGAGTAGTGTCAGGGCCATAGTTAGGGATGGTGTCAGTTGCTGAGATGGGAAGAGTGTCAGGCCCTTATTTACGGACAGTGCCAGGGCCTGAGTTGGGATTAGTTTCAGGGTCTTTATTATGGACTGTGTCAGGGCCTGAGTTAAGAGTAGTGTCAAGGCCTTAATTTGGGAGAGTGTCACTGTCTGAGTTGGGAGTAGTGTCAGACCCTTAGTTAAGGGACAGCGTCAGTGTCTGAGTTAGGAATAGTGCCAGAGCCTAAGTTACGGACAGTGCCAAGGCCTGAGTTAGGAGTAGTCTGAGACCGGTAGTTAGTAACAGTGTACGGGCCTGAGTTGTGAGTAGTTTCAGGGCCTTAGTTAGCGAAAGTGTCAATGCCGGAATTGGGAGTAATGTCAGGGCTTACTTAGGGAGAGTGTCAGTGCCTGAGGTGGAAGTACTATCAGGGCCTTAGTTAAGGAGAGTGTCAGGGTCTGAGTTCGCAGTACTGTCAGGGCATATTTAGGGACAGTCTCAGTGCCTATTTTGGGAGTACTATCACGGCCTTAGTTAGTGACATTGTCAGTGCCTGAGTAAGGAGTAGTGTCCGGGCCTTAGTTAGGGACAGTGTCAGTTGCTTAGTTAAGAGTAGTGTCAGGGCCTAACTTAGGGCAAGTGTCAGTGCCTGAGTCAGGAGTAGAGTCAGGGCCTAAGTTAGGGACAGTGTCATTGCTTGAGATAGGAGTAGTGTCAGAGCCTTAGTTAGGAGTAGCATCAGTGCCTTCGTTAGGTATTGTATCAGCGCCTCAGTTAGGAATAGTTTCAGGGCCTTATTTAGGGACAGTGTTAGTGCCTGAGTTAGGAGTTGTGTCGGCCTTAGTTAGGGACCTTTTCAGGGCCTGAGTTAGGAGTAATGTCAGGGCCTTCCTTAAGTATTGTGTCAGCGCCTGAGTTAGGAATAGTGTCAGGGCCTTAGTTAGGGACATTGTCAGGGCATGATTTAGGAGTTGTGTTAGGGCGTGAGCTATGAATAGTGTCGGGGCCTTAGTTAGTGACAGTGTCAGTGCTGAGTTTGGAGTAGTATCAGGGCCTTAGTTAGAGACAGTGTCAGGGCCTGAGTTAGGTGTATGTCAGGGCCTTAGTTAGGGAGAGTGTCAGTGCCTGATTTAGGAGTAGTGCCAGAGGCTTTGTTAGGGACAGTGTCAGGGCCTGAGTTAAGAGTAGTGTCACAGCTGTACTTAGGACCAGTGTCAGGGCCTTAGTTAAGTCCAACATCAGCGCCTATGATAGGAATCAGATCAGGACCTGTGTTACAGGTAATGTCAGGGCCTTATTTAAGAACAGTGTCAGGGCCTGAGTCCTGACTTACTCCTTTCTCTCCTCACTAAGGACTTTTGACACTACTGCTAATTCAGGCCCTGATAATGTCCCTAACTAAGGCCCTGACACTTTCCCTGGCTAAGGCCCTGACCTTCTCCTAAGTCAGGCCCTGATACTGTCCCTAACAATGGCCCTGACACTACACCTAACGGAGGCCCCGACATGATACCTAACAAAGGCTTTGTTGCTAGTCCAAACTAAAGCCCAAAAATTGGTCCTTAAAAAGGCCTTGACACTAATCCTAACTCAGGCCCTAGCACTGTCCCTAATTAGGTCCCTGACAGTACACCTAAATCAAACCCTGACACTGTCCCTAAGCAAGGCCCTGACATTACTCCTAAGTCAGTACCTTACACTGTACCTAACAAAGTCTCTGATGCTAGGCTTAACACAGGCCCTGAAACTGTCTGTAACTAAGGCCCTGCTGCCATCACTATCCAAAGTCCTGACATTGTCCTGAGCTAATATCCTGACCTATGTCTTTCCTAGGTCCTGAAACTGTCCCAAAGTAAGCCCTGACGCTGTCCCTAAGTGAAGACCTGAGGCTGTCCCTAACTCAGGCCCTGAAGCTTTCCTTAACAGAAGCCTTGAAGCTCTGACTAATTCAGGCCCTGATCATGTACCTAACGAAGACCTTAATGCTGATCCAGCAAAGACGCTGATGCTGCTCCAAAGTCATGCCCTGACAGTGTGCCCAGCTAAGGGCCTGATGCTAAGCCTCACTCAGGCCCTGTCGCTCTCCCTAAGTCAGGCCCTGACACTGTCACTAACTAAGGCCCTGACTCTACTCCTAATTCAGTCCCGTACATTGTATCTAACAAAGGCTCTGATGCTAGTCGTAACTCAGGGCCTGACACTGTCTCTAACTAAGGGCTGCTGCCATCAACATCTAAAGTCCTGACATTATCCGGAGCTAATAACCTGACCCATGTCTTACCAAGGTCCTGAAACTGTCCCAAAGTAAGCCCTGACGCTGTCCCTAAGTGAGGCCCTGAAGCTTTCCCTAACTAACTCAGGCCTTGATGCTGTGACTAACTCAGACCCTGATCATGTCTTTAACTAAGACCCTAAGGCTGATTCAACAGAGGCTCTGATGCTGCTCCTAAGTCATGCCCCGATAGTGTCCCCCACTAAGTGTCTGATGCTAGGCCTCACTCAGACCATAACGCTCTCCCGAAGTCAGGCTCTGATGCTGTCACTACCTGAAGCCCTAACACTGGTTCTGAATAAGGCCCTGAGAGTCTCCATAACAAAGGTCTTCACACTATCCTTAGGTCATTTCCTGACACTATCCTTAGATGTTAAACTGACACGGTCACTAGCTAATGTCCTGCCTCTTATGCTAAATGAAGCCCTTAGGCTGTGCCTACCTCAGGCACTGAATTTAGTCCCAAGACCATGAAACTGTCCCGAACTAAGGCTTAAATGCTCGACCTACATCTGGCCCTGACACTGTCCCGAACTAAGGCCCTAACACTATTGCTAACTGGGGATCTGACACTGGACCTATCAGAGGCCCGCTACTCCTAACTAACGCCTTGAAACTTTCCCTAACGTAGGCGCTGCTACCATCAATATCTAAAGTCCTGACATTATTCTGAGCTAATATCCTGACCCATGTCTTACCAAGGTCCTGAAACTCTCCCAAAGTTAGCCCTGACACTGTCCCTAAGTGAGGCCCTGAGGCTATCCCTCACAGAGGTCCTGATAATGTCTTTAACTAAACTCTAATGCTGATTTTACAGAGACCCTTATGTTGATCCTATATCATGCCCTGACGCTGTCCCTAGCTAAGGCCCTGACTCTAGGCTTCATTCAGGCCCTGTCGCTCTCCCTAAGTCAGGCTAAGACTCTGTCCCTACCTGAAGCCCTGACACTGGGCCTAAATTAGGCACTGATTCTCTAATTAGCTATGGTCTTGACACTATCCCTAGGTCATTTCCTGACACTATCCCTAGATCTTAACCTAAACTTGTCTTTAGCTATTGTCGAGCTTCTTATGCTAACTAAATCCTTGATGCTGTCTATAACTAAGAGCCTGAAATTAGTCCCCAGGCGGTCAACCTGTCCCTAACTGAGGTTGCAGGCTCATCCTAACTGAGGCGCTGACACTGTCCCTAACTAAATTCCTGACACTACACCTAACCCAGTCCCTGACACTGTACTTTACAAGGGCTCTGATGCTAGTCCTAACTCAAGCCCTGACACTGTCTCTAAGTAAGGCTCAGAATTTGCCCCTAATATAGGCCCTGCTCTCTGCAATAACTAAAAACTGGACACTAGCCTGAGTTAATATCATGACATATTTCTAACCAAGGTCCAGACACTGTCCCTAAGAAAGCCCTGTCGCTGTCCCTATGTTAAGAACTGAGGCTGTCCCTAACTCAGGTCCTGAAGCTTTCCCTAACTGAGGCCTTGAAGCTGTGACTAAGTCAGGCCCTGATCATATCTGTAACAAAGACGCTAAGGCTGATCCAACAGAGGCGCTGATTCTGTTCCTAAGTCATGCCCTGACAGTGTCCTCAGCTAAGGGCCTGACGCTAGGCCTCACTCAGGCCCTGTCACTCTCCCTAAGTCAGGCTCTGATGCTGTCCCTACCTGAAGCCCTGACACTGGTTCTAAATAAGGATCTGATACTCTCAGTAACTGAGGTTTTGACACTATGCTTAGGTCCTTTCCTGACACTATCCCTAGACCATAACCTGACCCTGTCCCTAGCAAATGTCGTGCCTCTTATGCTAACTACAGCCCTGCTGCTGTCCTTAACTAAGGGCCTAAAATTACTCTCGAGGCTGTGATCCTGTCCGTACCTAAGGCCTCGATGTTCGTCCTAATTCAGGGCCTGACACTGTCCCTAACTAAGGCCCTGCTGCCGTCAATATCTAAAGTCCTGACACTATCCTGAGCTAATTTCTTGACCCATCTCTTACTAAGGTCCTGAAACTGTCCCTAAGGAAGCCCTGATGCTGTCTCTAAGTGAGGCCTTGAGGCTGTCCCTAATAGAGGCCCTGATAATATCTTTAACATAGCCCCTGAGGCTGATCCTACCGTGGCTCTTATGCTGCTCCTAAGTCATGCCCTGACACTGTCTCTAGCTAAGGCCCTGACGCTAGGCCTCACTCAGGCCCTGTCCCACTCCCTAAGTCAGGCTCTGACGCTGTTCCTACCCGAAGCCCTGACACTCACTGCTCCTAAATTAGGTCCTGATGTGCTAAGTAACTAAGGTCTTGACACTAGCCTTAGGTCATTTCCTGACACTCTCCCTAGACCTTAACCTAACCTTCTCTTTAGCTAATGTCGAGATGAGCTAAAGAGAGTCTTTAGAACGAGATTCTTTCATCTTCTGAATATAGTTTTCTTCAAAACATAATTTTTATAGTGTTACTAACTTTAAACAAAATGTACTCAACTGCTGTGGAATATTCCTTCATAGGAGCGTGCATGGTTCACTTGTGCATCTGCTTGTGGTGGTGTTCAGGTTGCTTTCAGCTGTAGATCCCCTTATGCTAGCTAAATCCCTGATTCTGTCCGTAAATGAGGCCCTGAATTTAGGTCCGAGGCCGTGAACCTGTCCCTAACTGGGGCCTGGAGGCTCGTCCTAATGCAGGCCCTGACACTGTCCCTAACTAAGGCTCTGACACTACACCTAACTCAGTCACTGACACTGTACCTAACAAAGGCTCTGATGCTAGTCCTAACTTAGGCCCTGACACTGCCTCTAACTAAGGCCCTGCTGCCGTCAATATCTGAACACCTGATATTATCCTGAGCTAATAGCCTGACCCATGTCTTACCAAGGTCCTGAAACTTTCCCACAGTGAGCCCTGACGCTGTCCCTAAGTGAGGCCTTGAGGCTATCCCTAACGGAGGCCCTGATAATAGCTTTAACCAAGACCCTAATGCTGATCCTACAGAGGCCTTTATGCTGCTCCTAAGTCATGCCCTGATACTGTCCCTTACTCAGGCCCAAAAGATAGGCCTCACTTAGGCCCTGTTGCTGTACCTTAGTTAGGCTCTGATGCTGTCCATACATCAAGCCCTGGCACTGGTCCTGATTAAGGCGCTCACGCTGCTGCTAACTAAGGCCCTGATGCTCTGAATAACTAAGGTCTTCTCGTTATCCCTTGGTCATTTCCTTTCACTATCTCTGGCCTGGAACCTGACTCTGTCCCGAGATAATCTCCTGCATCTTATGCTAACTGAAACCCTAATGCTCTCCCTAACTAAGGCCCTGACTACTCCTAACTAAGGCCATGACACTGAATCTAACAAAGGCCCGGAATCTGTCCTTAATATAGTCCCTGCTGCCAGCAATAACTAAAATCCTGACACTCTCCTGAGCTAATATTCTGACTCATTTCTAACCAAGGTCCAGACACTGTCCCTAAGAAAGCCCTGTCGCTGTCTTTAAGTGAAGACCTGAGGCTGTCTGTAACTCAGACCCTGAAGCTTTCCCTAACTGAGGCCTTGACGCTGTGACTAACTAGGGCTCCGGTCATGTCTTTAACTAAGAGCCTAAAGCTGATCCAACAAAGGCACTGATGCTGCTCCTAAGTCATTCCCTGACAGTGTCCCCAGCTAAGGGCCTGACATTAGGCCTCACTCAGGCCCTGTCGCTCTCCCTAAGTCAGGCCCTGGTGCTGTCCCTACCTGAAGCCCTAACACTGCTTCTGAAGAAGTCCCTGAGAGTCTCAGTAACAAAGGTCTTCACACTATCCTTAGGTCATTTCCTGACACGATTCCAAGCCTTTACCCTAACCCTGTCCTGAGCTAATGTCCTACCTCTTATGCTAACTAAAGACCTTATGCTGGCCTAATTCAGGCATTGAATTTAGTCCCAAGGCCGCTAGACTGTCCCCTACTCGGCTCGATGCCCTTACCGTCACAATGTTCCATGACCACTGTCATCACAATGCTCCACGCCCTTGTCATCACAATGCTCCATAACCCGTGTCATCACAAGGCTCCATGACCTTTGTCATCGCAATGCTCCATGCCATTGTCATCACAATGCTCCATACCCTTATCATCACAATGCTCCATGACCCCTTTCATCACAATGCTCCATGACCCTTGTCTAAAATGCTACATGCCTGTGAAATCACAAAGCTCCATACTCCCTGTCATCACAAGTCACCATGACTCTTGTCATCACAATGTTTCATGGCCCCTGTCATTCAAAATGCCTTATGACCACTGTCATACAAATGTTCCATGGCCCTTGTCATCACAATGCCCCGTGACCCCTGTCATCACAATGTTCCAGGGCCCCTGTCATCACAATGAGCCATGACCCCTTTCATCACAATGCTCCAGGTCCGTTTTCATCACAATGCTCCATGAGCCCTGTCATCACAATGTTCCCTGGCCTTTGTCATCACAATTCTCCATGGCCCCTGTAATCACAGTGCTCCATGACAACGTTCATCACATTGCTTCAGGACCACTGTCATCATAATGCCACATGAGCCCTGTCATCACAATGCTCCATGGCCCTTGTCATCACAATGCTCCAAATTCCTTGCAATCAAAATGCTCCTTGACCCTTTCATCACAATGTTACAGTACCCCTTTCTTCACAATGCTCCATGCCGCTGGTCACCACAATGCTCCATGACCTCTGTCATCACAATGCTCCATGTCCCTTGTCATTAAAATGCTCCATGGCCCCTGTCATCACAATGCTGCATGATCCTTATAATCTCAATGCTCCATGGTCCTCGTCATCACAAATCTCCACGCATTTGTCATTACAATGCTCCATGACCCCTGTCAGCCCAATTCTCCATAGCACTTTTCATCACAGTGCTACATGACCACTTTTATCACAATGTTCCTTGACCACTTTAATGACAATGCTCCATGACCACTTTCATCACAATGCCCCATGACCCCTGTCTTCAAAATGCTCCATGGCCCTTGTCACCACAATGCTCCAGGACCCGTCATCACAATTCTCCATGGCCCTTGTCATCACAATGCTCCATAGCGCTTGTCATCACAATGATCCAGAGCCTTAGTGCTTGAGTTGGGATTAGTCTCATTGCCTCAGTTAGGGACAATGTCATTGCCTGAATTGGGAGTAGTGTCAGAGCCTTAGTTAGGGACAGCGCCAGGGCGAGTTGGGAGTAGTGCAAGTGCTTTAGTTAGGGACAGTGCCGGTGCTTGCTTTTGGAGTAGTGTCAGGGCCAGAGTTAGGGACAGTGTCAGTGGCTGAGATGGGAATAGTGTCAGGGCCTTAGTTACGGACATTGTCAGTGCCTAAGTTGGGATTTTTGTCGGGGTCTTTATTATGGACAGTGTCAGGGCCTGAGTTAAGAGTAGTGTCAAGGCCTTAATTTGGAAGAGTGTCAGTGACTCAGTTTGGAGTAGTTTCAGACCCTTAGTTAGGAAGAGCGTCAGTGCCTGAGTTGGGAGTAGTGACATGGCCTAAGTTATGGACAGTGTCAGGGTCTGAGTTAGGAATAGTCTCAGGACGTTAGTTAGGGACAGTGTCAGTGACTGTGTTAGGAATAGTGTCAGGGCCTAAGTTAGGAGTAGTCTGAGACCGGTAGTTAGGAACAGTGTCAGGGCCTGAGTTGTGAGTAGTTTCAGGGCCTTAGAGAAAGTGTCATTGCCGGAGTTGGGAGTTATGTCAGGGCCTTAGTTAGGGACAGTGTCAGTGCCTGAGTTGGGAGTAGTGTCAGGGCCTAGTTAGGGACAGTGTCAGTGCCTGAGTTGGAAGTAATGTCAGGGCATTAGGGACAGTGTCAGTGGCTGAGATGGGAGTAGTGTCAGGGCCTAGTTAGGGACAGGGTCAGTGCCTGAGTTGTGAGTAGTTTCAAGGCCTTAGTTAGAGAAAGTGTCAGTGCCGGATTTGGGAGTTATGTCAGGGCCTTAGTTAGGGACAGTGTCAGTGCCTGAGTTGGGAGTAGTGTCAGGGCCTAGTTAGAGAAAGTGTCAGTGCCGGAGTTGGGAGTAGTGTCAGGGCCTTAGTTAGGGACAGTGTCAGTGCCTGAGTTGGGATTAGTGTCAGGGCCTAGTTAGGGACAGTGTCAGTGGCTGTGATGGTAGTAGTGTCAGGGTCTTAGTTAGGGAGAGTGTCAGTGCCTGAGTTGGTAATAGTCTCAGGGTCTTTTTTGGGGACAGCATCAGGGCATGAGTTAAAAGTAGTGTCAAGGCCTTAGTTAGGGAGAGTGTCAGTTACTGTGTAGGGAGTAGTATCAGGCCCTTCGTTAGGGACAGTGTCAGGGTCTGAGGTAGAAGTAGTCTCAGGGCCTTAGTTAGGTAGTGTGTCAGTGCCTAAGTAAGTAGTAGTGTGAGGGCCTTAGTTAGGGACAGTGTCAATGCCTGTGTTGGGAGTAGTGTCAGAGCCTTAGTTAGAGACAGCATCAGTGCCTGCGTTGGGAGTAGTGTCAGGGCCTTACTTAGGGACAGCGTCAGTGCCTGAGTTAGGAGTAGTGTGATGGCCGTAGTTAGGGACACTCTCAGTGCCAGAGTTGGGGGTAGTGGCAGGCCTTTGTTAGGGACTGTGCCAGGGCCTGAGTTAAGAGTAGTGTCAGGGCCTTAGTTAGAGACAGTGTTAGTGCCTGAGTTCAGAGTAATGTCAGGGCCTTAGTTAGGGACAATGTCAGTGCCTAGTTTGGGAGTAGTGTCAGGGCCTTAGTTAGGGACAGTGTCAGTGCCTGAGTTGGGAGTACTGTCAGGGCGTATTTCGGGACAGTCTCAGTGCCTTTGTTGGGATTAGTGTCAGGGTCTTTGTTAGGAACAATGTCAGTGCCTGAGTTGGGAGTTGTGTCAGGACATTAGTTATGGACAGTGTCAGTGCCTGAGTTGGGAGTAGTGTCAGGGCCTTAGTTAGGGACAGTGACAGTGCCTAAGTTGGGAGTAATGTCAGGGCCTTAGTTAGGGACAGTGTCATTGCCTGAGTTGGGACTAATATCAGTGCCTTAGTTAGGGACAGTGTCAGGGCCTGAATTGGGAGTAGTCTCTGAGCCGTAGTTAGGAACAGTGTCAGTGACTGACTTGGGAGTACTCTCGGGGTCTTAGTTAAGGTCAGTGTCAGGGCATGAGTTAAGTATTGTGTCAAAGCCTTAGTTACGGAGAGTGTCAGTTGTTGAATTAAGAGAAGTGTAATGGCCTTATTTAGTGACAGTGACAGTGCCTGAGTTAGGAGTGGAGTCAGGGCCTTATTTACGGTAGTGTCAGTGCCTGCATTAGGAGTAGTGTCAGGGCCTTAGTTAGGGACAGTGTCAGTGCCTGAGTTGGGAGTAGTGTCAGGACATTAATTAGGGAGAGTGTCAGTGCCTGAGTTGGGAGTAGTGCCAGTGCCTTAGTTAGAGACAGCGCCAGTGCTTGAGTTGGGAGTAGTGTCAGGGCCATAGTTAGGGATGGTGTCAGTTGCTGAGATGGGAGTAGTGTCAGGCCCTTAGTTACAGACAGTGCCAGGGCCTGAGTTGGGATTAGTTTCAGGGTCTTTATTATGGACTGTGTCAGGGCCTGAGTTAAGAGTAGTGTCAAGGCCTTAATTAGGGAGAGTGTCACTGTCTGAGTTGGGAGTAGGGTCAGACCCTTAGTTAAGGGACAGCGTCAGTGTCTGAGTTAGGAATAGTGCCAGAGCCTAAGTTACGGACAGTGCCAGGGCCTGAGTTAGGAGTAGTCTCAGACCGGTAGTTAGTAACAGTGTAAGGGCCTCAGTTGTGAGTAGTTTCAGGGCCTTAGTTAGCAAAAGTGTCAATGCCGGAATTGGGAGTAATGTCAGGGCTTACTTAGGGAGAGTGTCAGTGCCTGAGGTGGAAGTAGTATCAGGGCCTTAGTTAAGGAGAGTGTCAGTGCCTGAGTTCAGAGTACTGTCAGGGCATATTTAGGGACAGTCTCAGTGTCTATTTTGGGAGTAGTGTCACAGCCTTAGTTAGTGACATTGTCAGTGCCTGAGTAAGGAGTAGTGTCCGGGCCTTAGTTAGGGACAGTGTCAGTTGCTTAGTTAGGAGTAGTGTCACGGCCTAAGTTAGGGCCAGTGTCAGTGCCTGAGTCAGGAGTAGAGTCAGGGCCTAAGTTAGGGACAGTGTCATTGCTTGAGATAGGAGTAGTGTCAGGGCCTTAGTTAGGAGTAGCATCAGTGCCTTCGTTAGTTATTGTATCAGCGCCTCAGTTAGGAATAGTTTCAGGGCCTTATTTAGGGACAGTGTTAGTGCCTGAGTTAGGAGTTGTGTCGGCCTTAGTTAGGGACCTTTTCAGGGCCTGAGTTAGGAGTAATGTCAGGGCCTTCCTTAAGTATTGTGTCAGCGCCTGAGTTAGGAATAGTGTCAGGGCCTTAGTTAGGGACATTGTCAGGGCATGATTTAGGAGTTGTGTTAGGGCGTGAGCTATGAATAGTGTCGGGGCCTTAGTTAGTGACAGTGTCAGTGCTGAGTTTGGAGTAGTATCAGGGCCTTAGTTAGAGACAGTGTCAGGGCCTGAGTTAGGTGTATGTCAGGGCCTTAGTTAGGGAGAGTGTCAGTGCCTGATTTAGGAGTAGTGCCAGAGGCTTTGTTAGGGACAGTGTCAGGGCCTGAGTTAAGAGTAGTGTCACAGCTGTACTTAGGACCAGTGTCAGGGCCTTAGTTAAGTCCAACATCAGCACCTATGATAGGAATCAGATCAGGACCTGTGTTACAGGTAATGTCAGGGCCTTATTTAAGAACAGTGTCAGGGCCTGAGTCCTGACTTACTCCTTTCTCTCCTCACTAAGGACTTTTGACACTACTGCTAATTCAGGCCCTGATAATGTCCCTAACTAAGGCCCTGACACTTTCCCTGGCTAAGGCCCTGACCTTCTCCTAAGTCAGGCCCTGATACTGTCCCTAACAATGGCCCTGACACTACACCTAACGGAGGCCCCGACATGATACCTAACAAAGGCTTTGTTGCTAGTCCAAACTAAAGCCCTAAAATTGGTCCTAAATAAGGCCTTGACACCAATCCTAACTCAGGCCCTAAAACTGTCCCTAACTAAGGCCCTGATAGTATGCCTAACTCAGGCCCTCATACGATTCCTAACAATGGCTCTGATGCTAGTCCAAACTAAGGCCCTGAAATTGGTCCTAAATAAGGCCTTGACACTAATCCTAACTCAGGCCCTAGCACTGTCCCTAACTAGGTCTCAGAGAGTACACCTAAATCAGACCCTGACACTGTCCCTAAGCAAGGCCCTGACACTACTCCTAACTCAGTCCCTTACACTGTACCTAACAAAGTCTCTGATGCTAGGCCTAACTCAGGCCCTGAAACCGTCTGTAACTAAGGCCCTGCTGCCATCACTATCAAAAGTCCTGACATTATCCTGAGCTAATATCCTGACCTATGTCTTTCCAAGGTCCTGAAACTGTCCCAAAGTAAGCCCTGACGCTGTCCCTAAGTGAAGACCTGAGGCTGTCCCTACCTCAGGCCCTGAAGCTTTCCTTAACTGAAGCCTTGACGCTCTGACTAATTCAGGCCCTGATCATGTACCTAACGAAGACCTTAATGCTGATCCAGCAAAGACGCTGATGCTGCTCCAAAGTCATGCCCTGACAGTGTGCCCAGCTAAGGGCCTGATGCTAAGCCTCACTCAGGCCCTGTCGCTCTCCCTAAGTCAGGCCCTGACACTGTCACTAACTAAGGCCCTGACTCTACTCCTAATTCAGTCCCGTACATTGTATCTAACAAAGGCTCTGATGCTAGTCGTAACTCAGGGCCTGACACTGTCTCTAACTAAGGGCTGCTGCCATCAACATCTAAAGTCCTGACATTATCCGGAGCTAATAACCTGACCCATGTCTTACCAAGGTCCTGACACTGTCCCAAAGTAAGCCCTGACGCTATCCCTAAGTGAGGCCCTGAAGCTTTCCCTAACTAACTCAGGCCTTGATGCTGTGACTAACTCAGACCCTGCACATGCCTTTAACTAAGACCCTAAGGCTGATCCAACAGAGACCCTGATGCTGCTCCTAAGTCATGCCTCGATAGTGTCCCCCACTAAGTGTCTGATGCTAGGCCTCACTCAGACCCTAACGCTCTCCCTAAGTCAGGCTCTGATGCTGTCCCTACCTGAAGCCCTGACACTGGTTCTAAATAAGGATCTGATACTCTCAGTAACTAAGGTTTTGACACTATGCTTAGGTCCTTTCCTGACACTATCCCTAGACCATAACCTGACCCTGTCCCTAGCAAATGTCGTGCCTCTTATGCTAACTACAGCCCTGCTGCTGTCCTTAACTAAGGGCCTAAAATTACTCTCGAGGCTGTGACCCTGTCCGTACCTAAGGCCTCGATGTTCGTCCTAATTCAGGGCCTGACACTGTCCCTAACTAAGGCCCTGCTGCCGTCAATATCTAAAGTCCTGACACTATCCTGAGCTAATTTCTTGACCCATCTCTTACCAAGGTCCTGAAACTGTCCCTAAGGAAGCCCTGATGCTGTCTCTAAGTGAGGCCTTGAGGCTGTCCCTAATAGAGGCCCTGATAATATCTTTAACATAGCCCCTGAGGCTGATCCTACCGTGGCTCTTATGCTGCTCCTAAGTCATGCCCTGACACTGTCTCTAGCTAAGGCCCTGACGCTAGGCCTCACTCAGGCCCTGTCCCACTCCCTAAGTCAGGCTCTGACGCTGTTCCTACC
Organism: Balaenoptera physalus; assembly: GCF_965194825.1. Lineage (NCBI taxonomy): Eukaryota > Metazoa > Chordata > Mammalia > Artiodactyla > Balaenopteridae > Balaenoptera > Balaenoptera physalus. Next base: position 29,750 of record NW_028125343.1, on the reverse strand, counting down.
CGAAGCCCTGACACTCACTGCTCCTAAATTAGGTCCTGATGTGCTAAGTAACTAAGGTCTTGACACTAGCCCTAGGTCATTTCCTGACACTCTCCCTAGACCTTAACCTAACCTTCTCTTTAGCTAATGTCGAGATGAGCTAAAGAGAGTCTTTAGAACGAGATTCTTTCATCTTCTGAATATAGTTTTCTTCAAAACATAATTTTTATAGTGTTACTAACTTTAAACAAAATGTACTCAACTGCTGTGGAATATTCCTTCATAGGAGCGTGCATGGTTCACTTGTGCATCTGCTTGTGGTGGTGTTCAGGTTGCTTTCAGCTGTAGATCCCCTTATGCTAGCTAAATCCCTGATTCTGTCCGTAAATGAGGCCCTGAATTTAGGTCCGAGGCCGTGAACCTGTCCCTAACTGGGGCCTGGAGGCTCGTCCTAATGCAGGCCCTGACACTGTCCCTAACTAAGGCTCTGACACTACACCTAACTCAGTCACTGACACTGTACCTAACAAAGGCTCTGATGCTAGTCCTAACTTAGGCCCTGACACTGCCTCTAACTAAGGCCCTGCTGCCGTCAATATCTGAACACCTGATATTATCCTGAGCTAATAGCCTGACCCATGTCTTACCAAGGTCCTGAAACTTTCCCACAGTGAGCCCTGACGCTGTCCCTAAGTGAGGCCTTGAGGCTATCCCTAACGGAGGCCCTGATAATAGCTTTAACCAAGACCCTAATGCTGATCCTACAGAGGCCTTTATGCTGCTCCTAAGTCATGCCCTGATACTGTCCCTTACTCAGGCCCAAAAGATAGGCCTCACTTAGGCCCTGTTGCTGTACCTTAGTTAGGCTCTGATGCTGTCCATACATCAAGCCCTGGCGCTGGTCCTGATTAAGGCGCTCACGCTGCTGCTAACTAAGGCCCTGATGCTCTGAATAACTAAGGTCTTCTCGTTATCCCTTGGTCATTTCCTTTCACTATCTCTGGCCTGGAACCTGACTCTGTCCCGAGATAATCTCCTGCATCTTATGCTAACTGAAACCCTAATGCTCTCCCTAACTAAGGCCCTGACTACTCCTAACTAAGGCCATGACACTGAATCTAACAAAGGCCCGGAATCTGTCCTTAATATAGTCCCTGCTGCCAGCAATAACTAAAATCCTGACACTCTCCTGAGCTAATATTCTGACTCATTTCTAACCAAGGTCCAGACACTGTCCCTAAGAAAGCCCTGTCGCTGTCTTTAAGTGAAGACCTGAGGCTGTCTGTAACTCAGACCCTGAAGCTTTCCCTAACTGAGGCCTTGACGCTGTGACTAACTAGGGCTCCGGTCATGTCTTTAACTAAGAGCCTAAAGCTGATCCAACAAAGGCACTGATGCTGCTCCTAAGTCATTCCCTGACAGTGTCCCCAGCTAAGGGCCTGACATTAGGCCTCACTCAGGCCCTGTCGCTCTCCCTAAGTCAGGCCCTGGTGCTGTCCCTACCTGAAGCCCTAACACTGCTTCTGAAGAAGTCCCTGAGAGTCTCAGTAACAAAGGTCTTCACACTATCCTTAGGTCATTTCCTGACACGATTCCAAGCCTTTACCCTAACCCTGTCCTGAGCTAATGTCCTACCTCTTATGCTAACTAAAGACCTTATGCTGGCCTAATTCAGGCATTGAATTTAGTCCCAAGGCCGCTAGACTGTCCCCTACTCGGCTCGATGCCCTTACCGTCACAATGTTCCATGACCACTGTCATCACAATGCTCCACGCCCTTGTCATCACAATGCTCCATAACCCGTGTCATCACAAGGCTCCATGACCTTTGTCATCGCAATGCTCCATGCCATTGTCATCACAATGCTCCATACCCTTATCATCACAATGCTCCATGACCCCTTTCATCACAATGCTCCATGACCCTTGTCTAAAATGCTACATGCCTGTGAAATCACAAAGCTCCATACTCCCTGTCATCACAAGTCACCATGACTCTTGTCATCACAATGTTTCATGGCCCCTGTCATTCAAAATGCCTTATGACCACTGTCATACAAATGTTCCATGGCCCTTGTCATCACAATGCCCCGTGACCCCTGTCATCACAATGTTCCAGGGCCCCTGTCATCACAATGAGCCATGACCCCTTTCATCACAATGCTCCAGGTCCGTTTTCATCACAATGCTCCATGAGCCCTGTCATCACAATGTTCCCTGGCCTTTGTCATCACAATTCTCCATGGCCCCTGTAATCACAGTGCTCCATGACAACGTTCATCACATTGCTTCAGGACCACTGTCATCATAATGCCACATGAGCCCTGTCATCACAATGCTCCATGGCCCTTGTCATCACAATGCTCCAAATTCCTTGCAATCAAAATGCTCCTTGACCCTTTCATCACAATGTTACAGTACCCCTTTCTTCACAATGCTCCATGCCGCTGGTCACCACAATGCTCCATGACCTCTGTCATCACAATGCTCCATGTCCCTTGTCATTAAAATGCTCCATGGCCCCTGTCATCACAATGCTGCATGATCCTTATAATCTCAATGCTCCATGGTCCTCGTCATCACAAATCTCCACGCATTTGTCATTACAATGCTCCATGACCCCTGTCAGCCCAATTCTCCATAGCACTTTTCATCACAGTGCTACATGACCACTTTTATCACAATGTTCCTTGACCACTTTAATGACAATGCTCCATGACCACTTTCATCACAATGCCCCATGACCCCTGTCTTCAAAATGCTCCATGGCCCTTGTCACCACAATGCTCCAGGACCCGTCATCACAATTCTCCATGGCCCTTGTCATCACAATGCTCCATAGCGCTTGTCATCACAATGATCCAGAGCCTTAGTGCTTGAGTTGGGATTAGTCTCATTGCCTCAGTTAGGGACAATGTCATTGCCTGAATTGGGAGTAGTGTCAGAGCCTTAGTTAGGGACAGCGCCAGGGCGAGTTGGGAGTAGTGCAAGTGCTTTAGTTAGGGACAGTGCCGGTGCTTGCTTTTGGAGTAGTGTCAGGGCCAGAGTTAGGGACAGTGTCAGTGGCTGAGATGGGAATAGTGTCAGGGCCTTAGTTACGGACATTGTCAGTGCCTAAGTTGGGATTTTTGTCGGGGTCTTTATTATGGACAGTGTCAGGGCCTGAGTTAAGAGTAGTGTCAAGGCCTTAATTTGGAAGAGTGTCAGTGACTCAGTTTGGAGTAGTTTCAGACCCTTAGTTAGGAAGAGCGTCAGTGCCTGAGTTGGGAGTAGTGACATGGCCTAAGTTATGGACAGTGTCAGGGTCTGAGTTAGGAATAGTCTCAGGACGTTAGTTAGGGACAGTGTCAGTGACTGTGTTAGGAATAGTGTCAGGGCCTAAGTTAGGAGTAGTCTGAGACCGGTAGTTAGGAACAGTGTCAGGGCCTGAGTTGTGAGTAGTTTCAGGGCCTTAGAGAAAGTGTCATTGCCGGAGTTGGGAGTTATGTCAGGGCCTTAGTTAGGGACAGTGTCAGTGCCTGAGTTGGGAGTAGTGTCAGGGCCTAGTTAGGGACAGTGTCAGTGCCTGAGTTGGAAGTAATGTCAGGGCATTAGGGACAGTGTCAGTGGCTGAGATGGGAGTAGTGTCAGGGCCTAGTTAGGGACAGGGTCAGTGCCTGAGTTGTGAGTAGTTTCAAGGCCTTAGTTAGAGAAAGTGTCAGTGCCGGATTTGGGAGTTATGTCAGGGCCTTAGTTAGGGACAGTGTCAGTGCCTGAGTTGGGAGTAGTGTCAGGGCCTAGTTAGAGAAAGTGTCAGTGCCGGAGTTGGGAGTAGTGTCAGGGCCTTAGTTAGGGACAGTGTCAGTGCCTGAGTTGGGATTAGTGTCAGGGCCTAGTTAGGGACAGTGTCAGTGGCTGTGATGGTAGTAGTGTCAGGGTCTTAGTTAGGGAGAGTGTCAGTGCCTGAGTTGGTAATAGTCTCAGGGTCTTTTTTGGGGACAGCATCAGGGCATGAGTTAAAAGTAGTGTCAAGGCCTTAGTTAGGGAGAGTGTCAGTTACTGTGTAGGGAGTAGTATCAGGCCCTTCGTTAGGGACAGTGTCAGGGTCTGAGGTAGAAGTAGTCTCAGGGCCTTAGTTAGGTAGTGTGTCAGTGCCTAAGTAAGTAGTAGTGTGAGGGCCTTAGTTAGGGACAGTGTCAATGCCTGTGTTGGGAGTAGTGTCAGAGCCTTAGTTAGAGACAGCATCAGTGCCTGCGTTGGGAGTAGTGTCAGGGCCTTACTTAGGGACAGCGTCAGTGCCTGAGTTAGGAGTAGTGTGATGGCCGTAGTTAGGGACACTCTCAGTGCCAGAGTTGGGGGTAGTGGCAGGCCTTTGTTAGGGACTGTGCCAGGGCCTGAGTTAAGAGTAGTGTCAGGGCCTTAGTTAGAGACAGTGTTAGTGCCTGAGTTCAGAGTAATGTCAGGGCCTTAGTTAGGGACAATGTCAGTGCCTAGTTTGGGAGTAGTGTCAGGGCCTTAGTTAGGGACAGTGTCAGTGCCTGAGTTGGGAGTACTGTCAGGGCGTATTTCGGGACAGTCTCAGTGCCTTTGTTGGGATTAGTGTCAGGGTCTTTGTTAGGAACAATGTCAGTGCCTGAGTTGGGAGTTGTGTCAGGACATTAGTTATGGACAGTGTCAGTGCCTGAGTTGGGAGTAGTGTCAGGGCCTTAGTTAGGGACAGTGACAGTGCCTAAGTTGGGAGTAATGTCAGGGCCTTAGTTAGGGACAGTGTCATTGCCTGAGTTGGGACTAATATCAGTGCCTTAGTTAGGGACAGTGTCAGGGCCTGAATTGGGAGTAGTCTCTGAGCCGTAGTTAGGAACAGTGTCAGTGACTGACTTGGGAGTACTCTCGGGGTCTTAGTTAAGGTCAGTGTCAGGGCATGAGTTAAGTATTGTGTCAAAGCCTTAGTTACGGAGAGTGTCAGTTGTTGAATTAAGAGAAGTGTAATGGCCTTATTTAGTGACAGTGACAGTGCCTGAGTTAGGAGTGGAGTCAGGGCCTTATTTACGGTAGTGTCAGTGCCTGCATTAGGAGTAGTGTCAGGGCCTTAGTTAGGGACAGTGTCAGTGCCTGAGTTGGGAGTAGTGTCAGGACATTAATTAGGGAGAGTGTCAGTGCCTGAGTTGGGAGTAGTGCCAGTGCCTTAGTTAGAGACAGCGCCAGTGCTTGAGTTGGGAGTAGTGTCAGGGCCATAGTTAGGGATGGTGTCAGTTGCTGAGATGGGAGTAGTGTCAGGCCCTTAGTTACAGACAGTGCCAGGGCCTGAGTTGGGATTAGTTTCAGGGTCTTTATTATGGACTGTGTCAGGGCCTGAGTTAAGAGTAGTGTCAAGGCCTTAATTAGGGAGAGTGTCACTGTCTGAGTTGGGAGTAGGGTCAGACCCTTAGTTAAGGGACAGCGTCAGTGTCTGAGTTAGGAATAGTGCCAGAGCCTAAGTTACGGACAGTGCCAGGGCCTGAGTTAGGAGTAGTCTCAGACCGGTAGTTAGTAACAGTGTAAGGGCCTCAGTTGTGAGTAGTTTCAGGGCCTTAGTTAGCAAAAGTGTCAATGCCGGAATTGGGAGTAATGTCAGGGCTTACTTAGGGAGAGTGTCAGTGCCTGAGGTGGAAGTAGTATCAGGGCCTTAGTTAAGGAGAGTGTCAGTGCCTGAGTTCAGAGTACTGTCAGGGCATATTTAGGGACAGTCTCAGTGTCTATTTTGGGAGTAGTGTCACAGCCTTAGTTAGTGACATTGTCAGTGCCTGAGTAAGGAGTAGTGTCCGGGCCTTAGTTAGGGACAGTGTCAGTTGCTTAGTTAGGAGTAGTGTCACGGCCTAAGTTAGGGCCAGTGTCAGTGCCTGAGTCAGGAGTAGAGTCAGGGCCTAAGTTAGGGACAGTGTCATTGCTTGAGATAGGAGTAGTGTCAGGGCCTTAGTTAGGAGTAGCATCAGTGCCTTCGTTAGTTATTGTATCAGCGCCTCAGTTAGGAATAGTTTCAGGGCCTTATTTAGGGACAGTGTTAGTGCCTGAGTTAGGAGTTGTGTCGGCCTTAGTTAGGGACCTTTTCAGGGCCTGAGTTAGGAGTAATGTCAGGGCCTTCCTTAAGTATTGTGTCAGCGCCTGAGTTAGGAATAGTGTCAGGGCCTTAGTTAGGGACATTGTCAGGGCATGATTTAGGAGTTGTGTTAGGGCGTGAACTATGAATAGTGTCGGGGCCTTAGTTAGTGACAGTGTCAGTGCTGAGTTTGGAGTAGTATCAGGGCCTTAGTTAGAGACAGTGTCAGGGCCTGAGTTAGGTGTATGTCAGGGCCTTAGTTAGGGAGAGTGTCAGTGCCTGATTTAGGAGTAGTGCCAGAGGCTTTGTTAGGGACAGTGTCAGGGCCTGAGTTAAGAGTAGTGTCACAGCTGTACTTAGGACCAGTGTCAGGGCCTTAGTTAAGTCCAACATCAGCGCCTATGATAGGAATCAGATCAGGACCTGTGTTACAGGTAATGTCAGGGCCTTATTTAAGAACAGTGTCAGGGCCTGAGTCCTGACTTACTCCTTTCTCTCCTCACTAAGGACTTTTGACACTACTGCTAATTCAGGCCCTGATAATGTCCCTAACTAAGGCCCTGACACTTTCCCTGGCTAAGGCCCTGACCTTCTCCTAAGTCAGGCCCTGATACTGTCCCTAACAATGGCCCTGACACTACACCTAACGGAGGCCCCGACATGATACCTAACAAAGGCTTTGTTGCTAGTCCAAACTAAAGCCCTAAAATTGGTCCTAAATAAGGCCTTGACACCAATCCTAACTCAGGCCCTAAAACTGTCCCTAACTAAGGCCCTGATAGTATGCCTAACTCAGGCCCTCATACGATTCCTAACAATGGCTCTGATGCTAGTCCAAACTAAGGCCCTGAAATTGGTCCTAAATAAGGCCTTGACACTAATCCTAACTCAGGCCCTAGCACTGTCCCTAACTAGGTCTCAGACAGTACACCTAAATCAGACCCTGACACTGTCCCTAAGCAAGGCCCTGACACTACTCCTAACTCAGTCCCTTACACTGTACCTAACAAAGTCTCTGATGCTAGGCCTAACTCAGGCCCTGAAACCGTCTGTAACTAAGGCCCTGCTGCCATCACTATCAAAAGTCCTGACATTATCCTGAGCTAATATCCTGACCTATGTCTTTCCAAGGTCCTGAAACTGTCCCAAAGTAAGCCCTGACGCTGTCCCTAAGTGAAGACCTGAGGCTGTCCCTACCTCAGGCCCTGAAGCTTTCCTTAACTGAAGCCTTGACGCTCTGACTAATTCAGGCCCTGATCATGTACCTAACGAAGACCTTAATGCTGATCCAGCAAAGACGCTGATGCTGCTCCAAAGTCATGCCCTGACAGTGTGCCCAGCTAAGGGCCTGATGCTAAGCCTCACTCAGGCCCTGTCGCTCTCCCTAAGTCAGGCCCTGACACTGTCACTAACTAAGGCCCTGACTCTACTCCTAATTCAGTCCCGTACATTGTATCTAACAAAGGCTCTGATGCTAGTCGTAACTCAGGGCCTGACACTGTCTCTAACTAAGGGCTGCTGCCATCAACATCTAAAGTCCTGACATTATCCGGAGCTAATAACCTGACCCATGTCTTACCAAGGTCCTGACACTGTCCCAAAGTAAGCCCTGACGCTATCCCTAAGTGAGGCCCTGAAGCTTTCCCTAACTAACTCAGGCCTTGATGCTGTGACTAACTCAGACCCTGCACATGCCTTTAACTAAGACCCTAAGGCTGATCCAACAGAGACCCTGATGCTGCTCCTAAGTCATGCCTCGATAGTGTCCCCCACTAAGTGTCTGATGCTAGGCCTCACTCAGACCCTAACGCTCTCCCTAAGTCAGGCTCTGATGCTGTCCCTACCTGAAGCCCTGACACTGGTTCTAAATAAGGATCTGATACTCTCAGTAACTAAGGTTTTGACACTATGCTTAGGTCCTTTCCTGACACTATCCCTAGACCATAACCTGACCCTGTCCCTAGCAAATGTCGTGCCTCTTATGCTAACTACAGCCCTGCTGCTGTCCTTAACTAAGGGCCTAAAATTACTCTCGAGGCTGTGACCCTGTCCGTACCTAAGGCCTCGATGTTCGTCCTAATTCAGGGCCTGACACTGTCCCTAACTAAGGCCCTGCTGCCGTCAATATCTAAAGTCCTGACACTATCCTGAGCTAATTTCTTGACCCATCTCTTACCAAGGTCCTGAAACTGTCCCTAAGGAAGCCCTGATGCTGTCTCTAAGTGAGGCCTTGAGGCTGTCCCTAATAGAGGCCCTGATAATATCTTTAACATAGCCCCTGAGGCTGATCCTACCGTGGCTCTTATGCTGCTCCTAAGTCATGCCCTGACACTGTCTCTAGCTAAGGCCCTGACGCTAGGCCTCACTCAGGCCCTGTCCCACTCCCTAAGTCAGGCTCTGACGCTGTTCCTACCCGAAGCCCTGACACTCACTGCTCCTAAATTAGGTCCTGATGTGCTAAGTAACTAAGGTCTTGACACTAGCCCTAGGTCATTTCCTGACACTCTCCCTAGACCTTAACCTAACCTTCTCTTTAGCTAATGTCGAGATGAGCTAAAGAGAGTCTTTAGAACGAGATTCTTTCATCTTCTGAATATAGTTTTCTTCAAAACATAATTTTTATAGTGTTACTAACTTTAAACAAAATGTACTCAACTGCTGTGGAATATTCCTTCATAGGAGCGTGCATGGTTCACTTGTGCATCTGCTTGTGGTGGTGTTCAGGTTGCTTTCAGCTGTAGATCCCCTTATGCTAGCTAAATCCCTGATTCTGTCCGTAAATGAGGCCCTGAATTTAGGTCCGAGGCCGTGAACCTGTCCCTAACTGGGGCCTGGAGGCTCGTCCTAATGCAGGCCCTGACACTGTCCCTAACTAAGGCTCTGACACTACACCTAACTCAGTCACTGACACTGTACCTAACAAAGGCTCTGATGCTAGTCCTAACTTAGGCCCTGACACTGCCTCTAACTAAGGCCCTGCTGCCGTCAATATCTGAACACCTGATATTATCCTGAGCTAATAGCCTGACCCATGTCTTACCAAGGTCCTGAAACTTTCCCACAGTGAGCCCTGACGCTGTCCCTAAGTGAGGCCTTGAGGCTATCCCTAACGGAGGCCCTGATAATAGCTTTAACCAAGACCCTAATGCTGATCCTACAGAGGCCTTTATGCTGCTCCTAAGTCATGCCCTGATACTGTCCCTTACTCAGGCCCAAAAGATAGGCCTCACTTAGGCCCTGTTGCTGTACCTTAGTTAGGCTCTGATGCTGTCCATACATCAAGCCCTGGCGCTGGTCCTGATTAAGGCGCTCACGCTGCTGCTAACTAAGGCCCTGATGCTCTGAATAACTAAGGTCTTCTCGTTATCCCTTGGTCATTTCCTTTCACTATCTCTGGCCTGGAACCTGACTCTGTCCCGAGATAATCTCCTGCATCTTATGCTAACTGAAACCCTAATGCTCTCCCTAACTAAGGCCCTGACTACTCCTAACTAAGGCCATGACACTGAATCTAACAAAGGCCCGGAATCTGTCCTTAATATAGTCCCTGCTGCCAGCAATAACTAAAATCCTGACACTCTCCTGAGCTAATATTCTGACTCATTTCTAACCAAGGTCCAGACACTGTCCCTAAGAAAGCCCTGTCGCTGTCTTTAAGTGAAGACCTGAGGCTGTCTGTAACTCAGACCCTGAAGCTTTCCCTAACTGAGGCCTTGACGCTGTGACTAACTAGGGCTCCGGTCATGTCTTTAACTAAGAGCCTAAAGCTGATCCAACAAAGGCACTGATGCTGCTCCTAAGTCATTCCCTGACAGTGTCCCCAGCTAAGGGCCTGACATTAGGCCTCACTCAGGCCCTGTCGCTCTCCCTAAGTCAGGCCCTGGTGCTGTCCCTACCTGAAGCCCTAACACTGCTTCTGAAGAAGTCCCTGAGAGTCTCAGTAACAAAGGTCTTCACACTATCCTTAGGTCATTTCCTGACACGATTCCAAGCCTTTACCCTAACCCTGTCCTGAGCTAATGTCCTACCTCTTATGCTAACTAAAGACCTTATGCTGGCCTAATTCAGGCATTGAATTTAGTCCCAAGGCCGCTAGACTGTCCCCTACTCGGCTCGATGCCCTTACCGTCACAATGTTCCATGACCACTGTCATCACAATGCTCCACGCCCTTGTCATCACAATGCTCCATAACCCGTGTCATCACAAGGCTCCATGACCTTTGTCATCGCAATGCTCCATGCCATTGTCATCACAATGCTCCATACCCTTATCATCACAATGCTCCATGACCCCTTTCATCACAATGCTCCATGACCCTTGTCTAAAATGCTACATGCCTGTGAAATCACAAAGCTCCATACTCCCTGTCATCACAAGTCACCATGACTCTTGTCATCACAATGTTTCATGGCCCCTGTCATTCAAAATGCCTTATGACCACTGTCATACAAATGTTCCATGGCCCTTGTCATCACAATGCCCCGTGACCCCTGTCATCACAATGTTCCAGGGCCCCTGTCATCACAATGAGCCATGACCCCTTTCATCACAATGCTCCAGGTCCGTTTTCATCACAATGCTCCATGAGCCCTGTCATCACAATGTTCCCTGGCCTTTGTCATCACAATTCTCCATGGCCCCTGTAATCACAGTGCTCCATGACAACGTTCATCACATTGCTTCAGGACCACTGTCATCATAATGCCACATGAGCCCTGTCATCACAATGCTCCATGGCCCTTGTCATCACAATGCTCCAAATTCCTTGCAATCAAAATGCTCCTTGACCCTTTCATCACAATGTTACAGTACCCCTTTCTTCACAATGCTCCATGCCGCTGGTCACCACAATGCTCCATGACCTCTGTCATCACAATGCTCCATGTCCCTTGTCATTAAAATGCTCCATGGCCCCTGTCATCACAATGCTGCATGATCCTTATAATCTCAATGCTCCATGGTCCTCGTCATCACAAATCTCCACGCATTTGTCATTACAATGCTCCATGACCCCTGTCAGCCCAATTCTCCATAGCACTTTTCATCACAGTGCTACATGACCACTTTTATCACAATGTTCCTTGACCACTTTAATGACAATGCTCCATGACCACTTTCATCACAATGCCCCATGACCCCTGTCTTCAAAATGCTCCATGGCCCTTGTCACCACAATGCTCCAGGACCCGTCATCACAATTCTCCATGGCCCTTGTCATCACAATGCTCCATAGCGCTTGTCATCACAATGATCCAGAGCCTTAGTGCTTGAGTTGGGATTAGTCTCATTGCCTCAGTTAGGGACAATGTCATTGCCTGAATTGGGAGTAGTGTCAGAGCCTTAGTTAGGGACAGCGCCAGGGCGAGTTGGGAGTAGTGCAAGTGCTTTAGTTAGGGACAGTGCCGGTGCTTGCTTTTGGAGTAGTGTCAGGGCCAGAGTTAGGGACAGTGTCAGTGGCTGAGATGGGAATAGTGTCAGGGCCTTAGTTACGGACATTGTCAGTGCCTAAGTTGGGATTTTTGTCGGGGTCTTTATTATGGACAGTGTCAGGGCCTGAGTTAAGAGTAGTGTCAAGGCCTTAATTTGGAAGAGTGTCAGTGACTCAGTTTGGAGTAGTTTCAGACCCTTAGTTAGGAAGAGCGTCAGTGCCTGAGTTGGGAGTAGTGACATGGCCTAAGTTATGGACAGTGTCAGGGTCTGAGTTAGGAATAGTCTCAGGACGTTAGTTAGGGACAGTGTCAGTGACTGTGTTAGGAATAGTGTCAGGGCCTAAGTTAGGAGTAGTCTGAGACCGGTAGTTAGGAACAGTGTCAGGGCCTGAGTTGTGAGTAGTTTCAGGGCCTTAGAGAAAGTGTCATTGCCGGAGTTGGGAGTTATGTCAGGGCCTTAGTTAGGGACAGTGTCAGTGCCTGAGTTGGGAGTAGTGTCAGGGCCTAGTTAGGGACAGTGTCAGTGCCTGAGTTGGAAGTAATGTCAGGGCATTAGGGACAGTGTCAGTGGCTGAGATGGGAGTAGTGTCAGGGCCTAGTTAGGGACAGGGTCAGTGCCTGAGTTGTGAGTAGTTTCAAGGCCTTAGTTAGAGAAAGTGTCAGTGCCGGATTTGGGAGTTATGTCAGGGCCTTAGTTAGGGACAGTGTCAGTGCCTGAGTTGGGAGTAGTGTCAGGGCCTAGTTAGAGAAAGTGTCAGTGCCGGAGTTGGGAGTAGTGTCAGGGCCTTAGTTAGGGACAGTGTCAGTGCCTGAGTTGGGATTAGTGTCAGGGCCTAGTTAGGGACAGTGTCAGTGGCTGTGATGGTAGTAGTGTCAGGGTCTTAGTTAGGGAGAGTGTCAGTGCCTGAGTTGGTAATAGTCTCAGGGTCTTTTTTGGGGACAGCATCAGGGCATGAGTTAAAAGTAGTGTCAAGGCCTTAGTTAGGGAGAGTGTCAGTTACTGTGTAGGGAGTAGTATCAGGCCCTTCGTTAGGGACAGTGTCAGGGTCTGAGGTAGAAGTAGTCTCAGGGCCTTAGTTAGGTAGTGTGTCAGTGCCTAAGTAAGTAGTAGTGTGAGGGCCTTAGTTAGGGACAGTGTCAATGCCTGTGTTGGGAGTAGTGTCAGAGCCTTAGTTAGAGACAGCATCAGTGCCTGCGTTGGGAGTAGTGTCAGGGCCTTACTTAGGGACAGCGTCAGTGCCTGAGTTAGGAGTAGTGTGATGGCCGTAGTTAGGGACACTCTCAGTGCCAGAGTTGGGGGTAGTGGCAGGCCTTTGTTAGGGACTGTGCCAGGGCCTGAGTTAAGAGTAGTGTCAGGGCCTTAGTTAGAGACAGTGTTAGTGCCTGAGTTCAGAGTAATGTCAGGGCCTTAGTTAGGGACAATGTCAGTGCCTAGTTTGGGAGTAGTGTCAGGGCCTTAGTTAGGGACAGTGTCAGTGCCTGAGTTGGGAGTACTGTCAGGGCGTATTTCGGGACAGTCTCAGTGCCTTTGTTGGGATTAGTGTCAGGGTCTTTGTTAGGAACAATGTCAGTGCCTGAGTTGGGAGTTGTGTCAGGACATTAGTTATGGACAGTGTCAGTGCCTGAGTTGGGAGTAGTGTCAGGGCCTTAGTTAGGGACAGTGACAGTGCCTAAGTTGGGAGTAATGTCAGGGCCTTAGTTAGGGACAGTGTCATTGCCTGAGTTGGGACTAATATCAGTGCCTTAGTTAGGGACAGTGTCAGGGCCTGAATTGGGAGTAGTCTCTGAGCCGTAGTTAGGAACAGTGTCAGTGACTGACTTGGGAGTACTCTCGGGGTCTTAGTTAAGGTCAGTGTCAGGGCATGAGTTAAGTATTGTGTCAAAGCCTTAGTTACGGAGAGTGTCAGTTGTTGAATTAAGAGAAGTGTAATGGCCTTATTTAGTGACAGTGACAGTGCCTGAGTTAGGAGTGGAGTCAGGGCCTTATTTACGGTAGTGTCAGTGCCTGCATTAGGAGTAGTGTCAGGGCCTTAGTTAGGGACAGTGTCAGTGCCTGAGTTGGGAGTAGTGTCAGGACATTAATTAGGGAGAGTGTCAGTGCCTGAGTTGGGAGTAGTGCCAGTGCCTTAGTTAGAGACAGCGCCAGTGCTTGAGTTGGGAGTAGTGTCAGGGCCATAGTTAGGGATGGTGTCAGTTGCTGAGATGGGAGTAGTGTCAGGCCCTTAGTTACAGACAGTGCCAGGGCCTGAGTTGGGATTAGTTTCAGGGTCTTTATTATGGACTGTGTCAGGGCCTGAGTTAAGAGTAGTGTCAAGGCCTTAATTAGGGAGAGTGTCACTGTCTGAGTTGGGAGTAGGGTCAGACCCTTAGTTAAGGGACAGCGTCAGTGTCTGAGTTAGGAATAGTGCCAGAGCCTAAGTTACGGACAGTGCCAGGGCCTGAGTTAGGAGTAGTCTCAGACCGGTAGTTAGTAACAGTGTAAGGGCCTCAGTTGTGAGTAGTTTCAGGGCCTTAGTTAGCAAAAGTGTCAATGCCGGAATTGGGAGTAATGTCAGGGCTTACTTAGGGAGAGTGTCAGTGCCTGAGGTGGAAGTAGTATCAGGGCCTTAGTTAAGGAGAGTGTCAGTGCCTGAGTTCAGAGTACTGTCAGGGCATATTTAGGGACAGTCTCAGTGTCTATTTTGGGAGTAGTGTCACAGCCTTAGTTAGTGACATTGTCAGTGCCTGAGTAAGGAGTAGTGTCCGGGCCTTAGTTAGGGACAGTGTCAGTTGCTTAGTTAGGAGTAGTGTCACGGCCTAAGTTAGGGCCAGTGTCAGTGCCTGAGTCAGGAGTAGAGTCAGGGCCTAAGTTAGGGACAGTGTCATTGCTTGAGATAGGAGTAGTGTCAGGGCCTTAGTTAGGAGTAGCATCAGTGCCTTCGTTAGTTATTGTATCAGCGCCTCAGTTAGGAATAGTTTCAGGGCCTTATTTAGGGACAGTGTTAGTGCCTGAGTTAGGAGTTGTGTCGGCCTTAGTTAGGGACCTTTTCAGGGCCTGAGTTAGGAGTAATGTCAGGGCCTTCCTTAAGTATTGTGTCAGCGCCTGAGTTAGGAATAGTGTCAGGGCCTTAGTTAGGGACATTGTCAGGGCATGATTTAGGAGTTGTGTTAGGGCGTGAGCTATGAATAGTGTCGGGGCCTTAGTTAGTGACAGTGTCAGTGCTGAGTTTGGAGTAGTATCAGGGCCTTAGTTAGAGACAGTGTCAGGGCCTGAGTTAGGTGTATGTCAGGGCCTTAGTTAGGGAGAGTGTCAGTGCCTGATTTAGGAGTAGTGCCAGAGGCTTTGTTAGGGACAGTGTCAGGGCCTGAGTTAAGAGTAGTGTCACAGCTGTACTTAGGACCAGTGTCAGGGCCTTAGTTAAGTCCAACATCAGCGCCTATGATAGGAATCAGATCAGGACCTGTGTTACAGGTAATGTCAGGGCCTTATTTAAGAACAGTGTCAGGGCCTGAGTCCTGACTTACTCCTTTCTCTCCTCACTAAGGACTTTTGACACTACTGCTAATTCAGGCCCTGATAATGTCCCTAACTAAGGCCCTGACACTTTCCCTGGCTAAGGCCCTGACCTTCTCCTAAGTCAGGCCCTGATACTGTCCCTAACAATGGCCCTGACACTACACCTAACGGAGGCCCCGACATGATACCTAACAAAGGCTTTGTTGCTAGTCCAAACTAAAGCCCTAAAATTGGTCCTAAATAAGGCCTTGACACCAATCCTAACTCAGGCCCTAAAACTGTCCCTAACTAAGGCCCTGATAGTATGCCTAACTCAGGCCCTCATACGATTCCTAACAATGGCTCTGATGCTAGTCCAAACTAAGGCCCTGAAATTGGTCCTAAATAAGGCCTTGACACTAATCCTAACTCAGGCCCTAGCACTGTCCCTAACTAGGTCTCAGAGAGTACACCTAAATCAGACCCTGACACTGTCCCTAAGCAAGGCCCTGACACTACTCCTAACTCAGTCCCTTACACTGTACCTAACAAAGTCTCTGATGCTAGGCCTAACTCAGGCCCTGAAACCGTCTGTAACTAAGGCCCTGCTGCCATCACTATCAAAAGTCCTGACATTATCCTGAGCTAATATCCTGACCTATGTCTTTCCAAGGTCCTGAAACTGTCCCAAAGTAAGCCCTGACGCTGTCCCTAAGTGAAGACCTGAGGCTGTCCCTACCTCAGGCCCTGAAGCTTTCCTTAACTGAAGCCTTGACGCTCTGACTAATTCAGGCCCTGATCATGTACCTAACGAAGACCTTAATGCTGATCCAGCAAAGACGCTGATGCTGCTCCAAAGTCATGCCCTGACAGTGTGCCCAGCTAAGGGCCTGATGCTAAGCCTCACTCAGGCCCTGTCGCTCTCCCTAAGTCAGGCCCTGACACTGTCACTAACTAAGGCCCTGACTCTACTCCTAATTCAGTCCCGTACATTGTATCTAACAAAGGCTCTGATGCTAGTCGTAACTCAGGGCCTGACACTGTCTCTAACTAAGGGCTGCTGCCATCAACATCTAAAGTCCTGACATTATCCGGAGCTAATAACCTGACCCATGTCTTACCAAGGTCCTGACACTGTCCCAAAGTAAGCCCTGACGCTATCCCTAAGTGAGGCCCTGAAGCTTTCCCTAACTAACTCAGGCCTTGATGCTGTGACTAACTCAGACCCTGCACATGCCTTTAACTAAGACCCTAAGGCTGATCCAACAGAGACCCTGATGCTGCTCCTAAGTCATGCCTCGATAGTGTCCCCCACTAAGTGTCTGATGCTAGGCCTCACTCAGACCCTAACGCTCTCCCTAAGTCAGGCTCTGATGCTGTCCCTACCTGAAGCCCTGACACTGGTTCTAAATAAGGATCTGATACTCTCAGTAACTAAGGTTTTGACACTATGCTTAGGTCCTTTCCTGACACTATCCCTAGACCATAACCTGACCCTGTCCCTAGCAAATGTCGTGCCTCTTATGCTAACTACAGCCCTGCTGCTGTCCTTAACTAAGGGCCTAAAATTACTCTCGAGGCTGTGACCCTGTCCGTACCTAAGGCCTCGATGTTCGTCCTAATTCAGGGCCTGACACTGTCCCTAACTAAGGCCCTGCTGCCGTCAATATCTAAAGTCCTGACACTATCCTGAGCTAATTTCTTGACCCATCTCTTACCAAGGTCCTGAAACTGTCCCTAAGGAAGCCCTGATGCTGTCTCTAAGTGAGGCCTTGAGGCTGTCCCTAATAGAGGCCCTGATAATATCTTTAACATAGCCCCTGAGGCTGATCCTACCGTGGCTCTTATGCTGCTCCTAAGTCATGCCCTGACACTGTCTCTAGCTAAGGCCCTGACGCTAGGCCTCACTCAGGCCCTGTCCCACTCCCTAAGTCAGGCTCTGACGCTGTTCCTACCCGAAGCCCTGACACTCACTGCTCCTAAATTAGGTCCTGATGTGCTAAGTAACTAAGGTCTTGACACTAGCCCTAGGTCATTTCCTGACACTCTCCCTAGACCTTAACCTAACCTTCTCTTTAGCTAATGTCGAGATGAGCTAAAGAGAGTCTTTAGAACGAGATTCTTTCATCTTCTGAATATAGTTTTCTTCAAAACATAATTTTTATAGTGTTACTAACTTTAAACAAAATGTACTCAACTGCTGTGGAATATTCCTTCATAGGAGCGTGCATGGTTCACTTGTGCATCTGCTTGTGGTGGTGTTCAGGTTGCTTTCAGCTGTAGATCCCCTTATGCTAGCTAAATCCCTGATTCTGTCCGTAAATGAGGCCCTGAATTTAGGTCCGAGGCCGTGAACCTGTCCCTAACTGGGGCCTGGAGGCTCGTCCTAATGCAGGCCCTGACACTGTCCCTAACTAAGGCTCTGACACTACACCTAACTCAGTCACTGACACTGTACCTAACAAAGGCTCTGATGCTAGTCCTAACTTAGGCCCTGACACTGCCTCTAACTAAGGCCCTGCTGCCGTCAATATCTGAACACCTGATATTATCCTGAGCTAATAGCCTGACCCATGTCTTACCAAGGTCCTGAAACTTTCCCACAGTGAGCCCTGACGCTGTCCCTAAGTGAGGCCTTGAGGCTATCCCTAACGGAGGCCCTGATAATAGCTTTAACCAAGACCCTAATGCTGATCCTACAGAGGCCTTTATGCTGCTCCTAAGTCATGCCCTGATACTGTCCCTTACTCAGGCCCAAAAGATAGGCCTCACTTAGGCCCTGTTGCTGTACCTTAGTTAGGCTCTGATGCTGTCCATACATCAAGCCCTGGCGCTGGTCCTGATTAAGGCGCTCACGCTGCTGCTAACTAAGGCCCTGATGCTCTGAATAACTAAGGTCTTCTCGTTATCCCTTGGTCATTTCCTTTCACTATCTCTGGCCTGGAACCTGACTCTGTCCCGAGATAATCTCCTGCATCTTATGCTAACTGAAACCCTAATGCTCTCCCTAACTAAGGCCCTGACTACTCCTAACTAAGGCCATGACACTGAATCTAACAAAGGCCCGGAATCTGTCCTTAATATAGTCCCTGCTGCCAGCAATAACTAAAATCCTGACACTCTCCTGAGCTAATATTCTGACTCATTTCTAACCAAGGTCCAGACACTGTCCCTAAGAAAGCCCTGTCGCTGTCTTTAAGTGAAGACCTGAGGCTGTCTGTAACTCAGACCCTGAAGCTTTCCCTAACTGAGGCCTTGACGCTGTGACTAACTAGGGCTCCGGTCATGTCTTTAACTAAGAGCCTAAAGCTGATCCAACAAAGGCACTGATGCTGCTCCTAAGTCATTCCCTGACAGTGTCCCCAGCTAAGGGCCTGACATTAGGCCTCACTCAGGCCCTGTCGCTCTCCCTAAGTCAGGCCCTGGTGCTGTCCCTACCTGAAGCCCTAACACTGCTTCTGAAGAAGTCCCTGAGAGTCTCAGTAACAAAGGTCTTCACACTATCCTTAGGTCATTTCCTGACACGATTCCAAGCCTTTACCCTAACCCTGTCCTGAGCTAATGTCCTACCTCTTATGCTAACTAAAGACCTTATGCTGGCCTAATTCAGGCATTGAATTTAGTCCCAAGGCCGCTAGACTGTCCCCTACTCGGCTCGATGCCCTTACCGTCACAATGTTCCATGACCACTGTCATCACAATGCTCCACGCCCTTGTCATCACAATGCTCCATAACCCGTGTCATCACAAGGCTCCATGACCTTTGTCATCGCAATGCTCCATGCCATTGTCATCACAATGCTCCATACCCTTATCATCACAATGCTCCATGACCCCTTTCATCACAATGCTCCATGACCCTTGTCTAAAATGCTACATGCCTGTGAAATCACAAAGCTCCATACTCCCTGTCATCACAAGTCACCATGACTCTTGTCATCACAATGTTTCATGGCCCCTGTCATTCAAAATGCCTTATGACCACTGTCATACAAATGTTCCATGGCCCTTGTCATCACAATGCCCCGTGACCCCTGTCATCACAATGTTCCAGGGCCCCTGTCATCACAATGAGCCATGACCCCTTTCATCACAATGCTCCAGGTCCGTTTTCATCACAATGCTCCATGAGCCCTGTCATCACAATGTTCCCTGGCCTTTGTCATCACAATTCTCCATGGCCCCTGTAATCACAGTGCTCCATGACAACGTTCATCACATTGCTTCAGGACCACTGTCATCATAATGCCACATGAGCCCTGTCATCACAATGCTCCATGGCCCTTGTCATCACAATGCTCCAAATTCCTTGCAATCAAAATGCTCCTTGACCCTTTCATCACAATGTTACAGTACCCCTTTCTTCACAATGCTCCATGCCGCTGGTCACCACAATGCTCCATGACCTCTGTCATCACAATGCTCCATGTCCCTTGTCATTAAAATGCTCCATGGCCCCTGTCATCACAATGCTGCATGATCCTTATAATCTCAATGCTCCATGGTCCTCGTCATCACAAATCTCCACGCATTTGTCATTACAATGCTCCATGACCCCTGTCAGCCCAATTCTCCATAGCACTTTTCATCACAGTGCTACATGACCACTTTTATCACAATGTTCCTTGACCACTTTAATGACAATGCTCCATGACCACTTTCATCACAATGCCCCATGACCCCTGTCTTCAAAATGCTCCATGGCCCTTGTCACCACAATGCTCCAGGACCCGTCATCACAATTCTCCATGGCCCTTGTCATCACAATGCTCCATAGCGCTTGTCATCACAATGATCCAGAGCCTTAGTGCTTGAGTTGGGATTAGTCTCATTGCCTCAGTTAGGGACAATGTCATTGCCTGAATTGGGAGTAGTGTCAGAGCCTTAGTTAGGGACAGCGCCAGGGCGAGTTGGGAGTAGTGCAAGTGCTTTAGTTAGGGACAGTGCCGGTGCTTGCTTTTGGAGTAGTGTCAGGGCCAGAGTTAGGGACAGTGTCAGTGGCTGAGATGGGAATAGTGTCAGGGCCTTAGTTACGGACATTGTCAGTGCCTAAGTTGGGATTTTTGTCGGGGTCTTTATTATGGACAGTGTCAGGGCCTGAGTTAAGAGTAGTGTCAAGGCCTTAATTTGGAAGAGTGTCAGTGACTCAGTTTGGAGTAGTTTCAGACCCTTAGTTAGGAAGAGCGTCAGTGCCTGAGTTGGGAGTAGTGACATGGCCTAAGTTATGGACAGTGTCAGGGTCTGAGTTAGGAATAGTCTCAGGACGTTAGTTAGGGACAGTGTCAGTGACTGTGTTAGGAATAGTGTCAGGGCCTAAGTTAGGAGTAGTCTGAGACCGGTAGTTAGGAACAGTGTCAGGGCCTGAGTTGTGAGTAGTTTCAGGGCCTTAGAGAAAGTGTCATTGCCGGAGTTGGGAGTTATGTCAGGGCCTTAGTTAGGGACAGTGTCAGTGCCTGAGTTGGGAGTAGTGTCAGGGCCTAGTTAGGGACAGTGTCAGTGCCTGAGTTGGAAGTAATGTCAGGGCATTAGGGACAGTGTCAGTGGCTGAGATGGGAGTAGTGTCAGGGCCTAGTTAGGGACAGGGTCAGTGCCTGAGTTGTGAGTAGTTTCAAGGCCTTAGTTAGAGAAAGTGTCAGTGCCGGATTTGGGAGTTATGTCAGGGCCTTAGTTAGGGACAGTGTCAGTGCCTGAGTTGGGAGTAGTGTCAGGGCCTAGTTAGAGAAAGTGTCAGTGCCGGAGTTGGGAGTAGTGTCAGGGCCTTAGTTAGGGACAGTGTCAGTGCCTGAGTTGGGATTAGTGTCAGGGCCTAGTTAGGGACAGTGTCAGTGGCTGTGATGGTAGTAGTGTCAGGGTCTTAGTTAGGGAGAGTGTCAGTGCCTGAGTTGGTAATAGTCTCAGGGTCTTTTTTGGGGACAGCATCAGGGCATGAGTTAAAAGTAGTGTCAAGGCCTTAGTTAGGGAGAGTGTCAGTTACTGTGTAGGGAGTAGTATCAGGCCCTTCGTTAGGGACAGTGTCAGGGTCTGAGGTAGAAGTAGTCTCAGGGCCTTAGTTAGGTAGTGTGTCAGTGCCTAAGTAAGTAGTAGTGTGAGGGCCTTAGTTAGGGACAGTGTCAATGCCTGTGTTGGGAGTAGTGTCAGAGCCTTAGTTAGAGACAGCATCAGTGCCTGCGTTGGGAGTAGTGTCAGGGCCTTACTTAGGGACAGCGTCAGTGCCTGAGTTAGGAGTAGTGTGATGGCCGTAGTTAGGGACACTCTCAGTGCCAGAGTTGGGGGTAGTGGCAGGCCTTTGTTAGGGACTGTGCCAGGGCCTGAGTTAAGAGTAGTGTCAGGGCCTTAGTTAGAGACAGTGTTAGTGCCTGAGTTCAGAGTAATGTCAGGGCCTTAGTTAGGGACAATGTCAGTGCCTAGTTTGGGAGTAGTGTCAGGGCCTTAGTTAGGGACAGTGTCAGTGCCTGAGTTGGGAGTACTGTCAGGGCGTATTTCGGGACAGTCTCAGTGCCTTTGTTGGGATTAGTGTCAGGGTCTTTGTTAGGAACAATGTCAGTGCCTGAGTTGGGAGTTGTGTCAGGACATTAGTTATGGACAGTGTCAGTGCCTGAGTTGGGAGTAGTGTCAGGGCCTTAGTTAGGGACAGTGACAGTGCCTAAGTTGGGAGTAATGTCAGGGCCTTAGTTAGGGACAGTGTCATTGCCTGAGTTGGGACTAATATCAGTGCCTTAGTTAGGGACAGTGTCAGGGCCTGAATTGGGAGTAGTCTCTGAGCCGTAGTTAGGAACAGTGTCAGTGACTGACTTGGGAGTACTCTCGGGGTCTTAGTTAAGGTCAGTGTCAGGGCATGAGTTAAGTATTGTGTCAAAGCCTTAGTTACGGAGAGTGTCAGTTGTTGAATTAAGAGAAGTGTAATGGCCTTATTTAGTGACAGTGACAGTGCCTGAGTTAGGAGTGGAGTCAGGGCCTTATTTACGGTAGTGTCAGTGCCTGCATTAGGAGTAGTGTCAGGGCCTTAGTTAGGGACAGTGTCAGTGCCTGAGTTGGGAGTAGTGTCAGGACATTAATTAGGGAGAGTGTCAGTGCCTGAGTTGGGAGTAGTGCCAGTGCCTTAGTTAGAGACAGCGCCAGTGCTTGAGTTGGGAGTAGTGTCAGGGCCATAGTTAGGGATGGTGTCAGTTGCTGAGATGGGAGTAGTGTCAGGCCCTTAGTTACAGACAGTGCCAGGGCCTGAGTTGGGATTAGTTTCAGGGTCTTTATTATGGACTGTGTCAGGGCCTGAGTTAAGAGTAGTGTCAAGGCCTTAATTAGGGAGAGTGTCACTGTCTGAGTTGGGAGTAGGGTCAGACCCTTAGTTAAGGGACAGCGTCAGTGTCTGAGTTAGGAATAGTGCCAGAGCCTAAGTTACGGACAGTGCCAGGGCCTGAGTTAGGAGTAGTCTCAGACCGGTAGTTAGTAACAGTGTAAGGGCCTCAGTTGTGAGTAGTTTCAGGGCCTTAGTTAGCAAAAGTGTCAATGCCGGAATTGGGAGTAATGTCAGGGCTTACTTAGGGAGAGTGTCAGTGCCTGAGGTGGAAGTAGTATCAGGGCCTTAGTTAAGGAGAGTGTCAGTGCCTGAGTTCAGAGTACTGTCAGGGCATATTTAGGGACAGTCTCAGTGTCTATTTTGGGAGTAGTGTCACAGCCTTAGTTAGTGACATTGTCAGTGCCTGAGTAAGGAGTAGTGTCCGGGCCTTAGTTAGGGACAGTGTCAGTTGCTTAGTTAGGAGTAGTGTCACGGCCTAAGTTAGGGCCAGTGTCAGTGCCTGAGTCAGGAGTAGAGTCAGGGCCTAAGTTAGGGACAGTGTCATTGCTTGAGATAGGAGTAGTGTCAGGGCCTTAGTTAGGAGTAGCATCAGTGCCTTCGTTAGTTATTGTATCAGCGCCTCAGTTAGGAATAGTTTCAGGGCCTTATTTAGGGACAGTGTTAGTGCCTGAGTTAGGAGTTGTGTCGGCCTTAGTTAGGGACCTTTTCAGGGCCTGAGTTAGGAGTAATGTCAGGGCCTTCCTTAAGTATTGTGTCAGCGCCTGAGTTAGGAATAGTGTCAGGGCCTTAGTTAGGGACATTGTCAGGGCATGATTTAGGAGTTGTGTTAGGGCGTGAGCTATGAATAGTGTCGGGGCCTTAGTTAGTGACAGTGTCAGTGCTGAGTTTGGAGTAGTATCAGGGCCTTAGTTAGAGACAGTGTCAGGGCCTGAGTTAGGTGTATGTCAGGGCCTTAGTTAGGGAGAGTGTCAGTGCCTGATTTAGGAGTAGTGCCAGAGGCTTTGTTAGGGACAGTGTCAGGGCCTGAGTTAAGAGTAGTGTCACAGCTGTACTTAGGACCAGTGTCAGGGCCTTAGTTAAGTCCAACATCAGCGCCTATGATAGGAATCAGATCAGGACCTGTGTTACAGGTAATGTCAGGGCCTTATTTAAGAACAGTGTCAGGGCCTGAGTCCTGACTTACTCCTTTCTCTCCTCACTAAGGACTTTTGACACTACTGCTAATTCAGGCCCTGATAATGTCCCTAACTAAGGCCCTGACACTTTCCCTGGCTAAGGCCCTGACCTTCTCCTAAGTCAGGCCCTGATACTGTCCCTAACAATGGCCCTGACACTACACCTAACGGAGGCCCCGACATGATACCTAACAAAGGCTTTGTTGCTAGTCCAAACTAAAGCCCTAAAATTGGTCCTAAATAAGGCCTTGACACCAATCCTAACTCAGGCCCTAAAACTGTCCCTAACTAAGGCCCTGATAGTATGCCTAACTCAGGCCCTCATACGATTCCTAACAATGGCTCTGATGCTAGTCCAAACTAAGGCCCTGAAATTGGTCCTAAATAAGGCCTTGACACTAATCCTAACTCAGGCCCTAGCACTGTCCCTAACTAGGTCTCAGACAGTACACCTAAATCAGACCCTGACACTGTCCCTAAGCAAGGCCCTGACACTACTCCTAACTCAGTCCCTTACACTGTACCTAACAAAGTCTCTGATGCTAGGCCTAACTCAGGCCCTGAAACCGTCTGTAACTAAGGCCCTGCTGCCATCACTATCAAAAGTCCTGACATTATCCTGAGCTAATATCCTGACCTATGTCTTTCCAAGGTCCTGAAACTGTCCCAAAGTAAGCCCTGACGCTGTCCCTAAGTGAAGACCTGAGGCTGTCCCTACCTCAGGCCCTGAAGCTTTCCTTAACTGAAGCCTTGACGCTCTGACTAATTCAGGCCCTGATCATGTACCTAACGAAGACCTTAATGCTGATCCAGCAAAGACGCTGATGCTGCTCCAAAGTCATGCCCTGACAGTGTGCCCAGCTAAGGGCCTGATGCTAAGCCTCACTCAGGCCCTGTCGCTCTCCCTAAGTCAGGCCCTGACACTGTCACTAACTAAGGCCCTGACTCTACTCCTAATTCAGTCCCGTACATTGTATCTAACAAAGGCTCTGATGCTAGTCGTAACTCAGGGCCTGACACTGTCTCTAACTAAGGGCTGCTGCCATCAACATCTAAAGTCCTGACATTATCCGGAGCTAATAACCTGACCCATGTCTTACCAAGGTCCTGACACTGTCCCAAAGTAAGCCCTGACGCTATCCCTAAGTGAGGCCCTGAAGCTTTCCCTAACTAACTCAGGCCTTGATGCTGTGACTAACTCAGACCCTGCACATGCCTTTAACTAAGACCCTAAGGCTGATCCAACAGAGACCCTGATGCTGCTCCTAAGTCATGCCTCGATAGTGTCCCCCACTAAGTGTCTGATGCTAGGCCTCACTCAGACCCTAACGCTCTCCCTAAGTCAGGCTCTGATGCTGTCCCTACCTGAAGCCCTGACACTGGTTCTAAATAAGGATCTGATACTCTCAGTAACTAAGGTTTTGACACTATGCTTAGGTCCTTTCCTGACACTATCCCTAGACCATAACCTGACCCTGTCCCTAGCAAATGTCGTGCCTCTTATGCTAACTACAGCCCTGCTGCTGTCCTTAACTAAGGGCCTAAAATTACTCTCGAGGCTGTGACCCTGTCCGTACCTAAGGCCTCGATGTTCGTCCTAATTCAGGGCCTGACACTGTCCCTAACTAAGGCCCTGCTGCCGTCAATATCTAAAGTCCTGACACTATCCTGAGCTAATTTCTTGACCCATCTCTTACCAAGGTCCTGAAACTGTCCCTAAGGAAGCCCTGATGCTGTCTCTAAGTGAGGCCTTGAGGCTGTCCCTAATAGAGGCCCTGATAATATCTTTAACATAGCCCCTGAGGCTGATCCTACCGTGGCTCTTATGCTGCTCCTAAGTCATGCCCTGACACTGTCTCTAGCTAAGGCCCTGACGCTAGGCCTCACTCAGGCCCTGTCCCACTCCCTAAGTCAGGCTCTGACGCTGTTCCTACCCGAAGCCCTGACACTCACTGCTCCTAAATTAGGTCCTGATGTGCTAAGTAACTAAGGTCTTGACACTAGCCCTAGGTCATTTCCTGACACTCTCCCTAGACCTTAACCTAACCTTCTCTTTAGCTAATGTCGAGATGAGCTAAAGAGAGTCTTTAGAACGAGATTCTTTCATCTTCTGAATATAGTTTTCTTCAAAACATAATTTTTATAGTGTTACTAACTTTAAACAAAATGTACTCAACTGCTGTGGAATATTCCTTCATAGGAGCGTGCATGGTTCACTTGTGCATCTGCTTGTGGTGGTGTTCAGGTTGCTTTCAGCTGTAGATCCCCTTATGCTAGCTAAATCCCTGATTCTGTCCGTAAATGAGGCCCTGAATTTAGGTCCGAGGCCGTGAACCTGTCCCTAACTGGGGCCTGGAGGCTCGTCCTAATGCAGGCCCTGACACTGTCCCTAACTAAGGCTCTGACACTACACCTAACTCAGTCACTGACACTGTACCTAACAAAGGCTCTGATGCTAGTCCTAACTTAGGCCCTGACACTGCCTCTAACTAAGGCCCTGCTGCCGTCAATATCTGAACACCTGATATTATCCTGAGCTAATAGCCTGACCCATGTCTTACCAAGGTCCTGAAACTTTCCCACAGTGAGCCCTGACGCTGTCCCTAAGTGAGGCCTTGAGGCTATCCCTAACGGAGGCCCTGATAATAGCTTTAACCAAGACCCTAATGCTGATCCTACAGAGGCCTTTATGCTGCTCCTAAGTCATGCCCTGATACTGTCCCTTACTCAGGCCCAAAAGATAGGCCTCACTTAGGCCCTGTTGCTGTACCTTAGTTAGGCTCTGATGCTGTCCATACATCAAGCCCTGGCGCTGGTCCTGATTAAGGCGCTCACGCTGCTGCTAACTAAGGCCCTGATGCTCTGAATAACTAAGGTCTTCTCGTTATCCCTTGGTCATTTCCTTTCACTATCTCTGGCCTGGAACCTGACTCTGTCCCGAGATAATCTCCTGCATCTTATGCTAACTGAAACCCTAATGCTCTCCCTAACTAAGGCCCTGACTACTCCTAACTAAGGCCATGACACTGAATCTAACAAAGGCCCGGAATCTGTCCTTAATATAGTCCCTGCTGCCAGCAATAACTAAAATCCTGACACTCTCCTGAGCTAATATTCTGACTCATTTCTAACCAAGGTCCAGACACTGTCCCTAAGAAAGCCCTGTCGCTGTCTTTAAGTGAAGACCTGAGGCTGTCTGTAACTCAGACCCTGAAGCTTTCCCTAACTGAGGCCTTGACGCTGTGACTAACTAGGGCTCCGGTCATGTCTTTAACTAAGAGCCTAAAGCTGATCCAACAAAGGCACTGATGCTGCTCCTAAGTCATTCCCTGACAGTGTCCCCAGCTAAGGGCCTGACATTAGGCCTCACTCAGGCCCTGTCGCTCTCCCTAAGTCAGGCCCTGGTGCTGTCCCTACCTGAAGCCCTAACACTGCTTCTGAAGAAGTCCCTGAGAGTCTCAGTAACAAAGGTCTTCACACTATCCTTAGGTCATTTCCTGACACGATTCCAAGCCTTTACCCTAACCCTGTCCTGAGCTAATGTCCTACCTCTTATGCTAACTAAAGACCTTATGCTGGCCTAATTCAGGCATTGAATTTAGTCCCAAGGCCGCTAGACTGTCCCCTACTCGGCTCGATGCCCTTACCGTCACAATGTTCCATGACCACTGTCATCACAATGCTCCACGCCCTTGTCATCACAATGCTCCATAACCCGTGTCATCACAAGGCTCCATGACCTTTGTCATCGCAATGCTCCATGCCATTGTCATCACAATGCTCCATACCCTTATCATCACAATGCTCCATGACCCCTTTCATCACAATGCTCCATGACCCTTGTCTAAAATGCTACATGCCTGTGAAATCACAAAGCTCCATACTCCCTGTCATCACAAGTCACCATGACTCTTGTCATCACAATGTTTCATGGCCCCTGTCATTCAAAATGCCTTATGACCACTGTCATACAAATGTTCCATGGCCCTTGTCATCACAATGCCCCGTGACCCCTGTCATCACAATGTTCCAGGGCCCCTGTCATCACAATGAGCCATGACCCCTTTCATCACAATGCTCCAGGTCCGTTTTCATCACAATGCTCCATGAGCCCTGTCATCACAATGTTCCCTGGCCTTTGTCATCACAATTCTCCATGGCCCCTGTAATCACAGTGCTCCATGACAACGTTCATCACATTGCTTCAGGACCACTGTCATCATAATGCCACATGAGCCCTGTCATCACAATGCTCCATGGCCCTTGTCATCACAATGCTCCAAATTCCTTGCAATCAAAATGCTCCTTGACCCTTTCATCACAATGTTACAGTACCCCTTTCTTCACAATGCTCCATGCCGCTGGTCACCACAATGCTCCATGACCTCTGTCATCACAATGCTCCATGTCCCTTGTCATTAAAATGCTCCATGGCCCCTGTCATCACAATGCTGCATGATCCTTATAATCTCAATGCTCCATGGTCCTCGTCATCACAAATCTCCACGCATTTGTCATTACAATGCTCCATGACCCCTGTCAGCCCAATTCTCCATAGCACTTTTCATCACAGTGCTACATGACCACTTTTATCACAATGTTCCTTGACCACTTTAATGACAATGCTCCATGACCACTTTCATCACAATGCCCCATGACCCCTGTCTTCAAAATGCTCCATGGCCCTTGTCACCACAATGCTCCAGGACCCGTCATCACAATTCTCCATGGCCCTTGTCATCACAATGCTCCATAGCGCTTGTCATCACAATGATCCAGAGCCTTAGTGCTTGAGTTGGGATTAGTCTCATTGCCTCAGTTAGGGACAATGTCATTGCCTGAATTGGGAGTAGTGTCAGAGCCTTAGTTAGGGACAGCGCCAGGGCGAGTTGGGAGTAGTGCAAGTGCTTTAGTTAGGGACAGTGCCGGTGCTTGCTTTTGGAGTAGTGTCAGGGCCAGAGTTAGGGACAGTGTCAGTGGCTGAGATGGGAATAGTGTCAGGGCCTTAGTTACGGACATTGTCAGTGCCTAAGTTGGGATTTTTGTCGGGGTCTTTATTATGGACAGTGTCAGGGCCTGAGTTAAGAGTAGTGTCAAGGCCTTAATTTGGAAGAGTGTCAGTGACTCAGTTTGGAGTAGTTTCAGACCCTTAGTTAGGAAGAGCGTCAGTGCCTGAGTTGGGAGTAGTGACATGGCCTAAGTTATGGACAGTGTCAGGGTCTGAGTTAGGAATAGTCTCAGGACGTTAGTTAGGGACAGTGTCAGTGACTGTGTTAGGAATAGTGTCAGGGCCTAAGTTAGGAGTAGTCTGAGACCGGTAGTTAGGAACAGTGTCAGGGCCTGAGTTGTGAGTAGTTTCAGGGCCTTAGAGAAAGTGTCATTGCCGGAGTTGGGAGTTATGTCAGGGCCTTAGTTAGGGACAGTGTCAGTGCCTGAGTTGGGAGTAGTGTCAGGGCCTAGTTAGGGACAGTGTCAGTGCCTGAGTTGGAAGTAATGTCAGGGCATTAGGGACAGTGTCAGTGGCTGAGATGGGAGTAGTGTCAGGGCCTAGTTAGGGACAGGGTCAGTGCCTGAGTTGTGAGTAGTTTCAAGGCCTTAGTTAGAGAAAGTGTCAGTGCCGGATTTGGGAGTTATGTCAGGGCCTTAGTTAGGGACAGTGTCAGTGCCTGAGTTGGGAGTAGTGTCAGGGCCTAGTTAGAGAAAGTGTCAGTGCCGGAGTTGGGAGTAGTGTCAGGGCCTTAGTTAGGGACAGTGTCAGTGCCTGAGTTGGGATTAGTGTCAGGGCCTAGTTAGGGACAGTGTCAGTGGCTGTGATGGTAGTAGTGTCAGGGTCTTAGTTAGGGAGAGTGTCAGTGCCTGAGTTGGTAATAGTCTCAGGGTCTTTTTTGGGGACAGCATCAGGGCATGAGTTAAAAGTAGTGTCAAGGCCTTAGTTAGGGAGAGTGTCAGTTACTGTGTAGGGAGTAGTATCAGGCCCTTCGTTAGGGACAGTGTCAGGGTCTGAGGTAGAAGTAGTCTCAGGGCCTTAGTTAGGTAGTGTGTCAGTGCCTAAGTAAGTAGTAGTGTGAGGGCCTTAGTTAGGGACAGTGTCAATGCCTGTGTTGGGAGTAGTGTCAGAGCCTTAGTTAGAGACAGCATCAGTGCCTGCGTTGGGAGTAGTGTCAGGGCCTTACTTAGGGACAGCGTCAGTGCCTGAGTTAGGAGTAGTGTGATGGCCGTAGTTAGGGACACTCTCAGTGCCAGAGTTGGGGGTAGTGGCAGGCCTTTGTTAGGGACTGTGCCAGGGCCTGAGTTAAGAGTAGTGTCAGGGCCTTAGTTAGAGACAGTGTTAGTGCCTGAGT